>NW_027441276.1:0-51083 GCF_949628215.1 Phalacrocorax aristotelis | reverse complement strand
GGTCCCTTAGGCTTTCCATATAAGGCTATATTTTTCCAGTCCATATAAGGCTATATTGGTCCTGTCCATATAAGGCTATATTTTTCCAGTCCATATAAGGCTATATTGGTCCTGTCCATATAAGGCTATATTTTTCCAGTCCATATAAGGCTATATTGGTCCTGTCCATATAAGGCTATATTTTTCCAGTCCATATAAGGCTATATTGGTCCTGTCCATATAAGGCTATATTTTTCCAGTCCATATAAGGCTATATTGGTCCTGTCCATATAAGGCTATATTTTTCCAGTCCATATAAGGCTATATTGGTCCTGTCCATATAAGGCTATATTTTTCCAGTCCATATAAGGCTATATTGGTCCTGTCCATATAAGGCTATATTTTTCCAGTCCATATAAGGCTATATTGGCCTGTCCATATAAGGCTATATTTTTCCAGTCCATATAAGGCTATATTGGTCCTGTCCAATATAAGGCTATATTTTTCCAGTCCATATAAGGCTATATTGGTCCTGTCCATATAAGGCTATATTTTTCCAGTCCATATAAGGCTATATTGGTCCTGTCCATATAAGGCTATATTTTTCCAGTCCATATAAGGCTATATTGGTCCTGTCCATATAAGGCTATATTTTTCCAGTCCATATAAGGCTATATTGGTCCTGTCCATATAAGGCTATATTGGTCCTTTCCATATAAGGCTATATTTTCCAGTCCATATAAGGCTATATTTTTCCAGTCCATATAAGGCTATATTGGTCCTGTCCATATAAGGCTATATTTTTCCAGTCCATATAAGGCTATATTGGTCCTGTCCATATAAGGCTATATTGTCCTGTCCATATAAGGCTATATTTTTCCAGTCCATATAAGGCTATATTTTTCCAGTCCATATAAGGCTATATTTTTCCAGTCCATATAAGGCTATATTGGTCCTGTCCATATAAGGCTATATTTTTCCAGTCCATATAAGGCTATATTGGTCCTGTCCATATAAGGCTATATTTGTCCAGTCATATAAGGCTATATTGGTCCAGTCCATATAAGGCTATATTGGTCCTGTCCATATAAGGCTATATTTTTCCAGTCCATATAAGGCTATATTGGTCCTGTCCATATAAGGCTATATTTTTCCAGTCCATATAAGGCTATATTGGTCCTGTCCATATAAGGCTATATTGTTCCAGTCCATATAAGGCTATATTGGTCCTGTCCATATAAGGCTATATTGGTCCTGTCCATATAAGGCTATATTTTTCCAGTCCATATAAGGCTATATTGGTCCTGTCCATATAAGGCTATATTTTTCCAGTCCATATAAGGCTATATTGGTCCTGTCCATATAAGGCTATATTTTTCCAGTCCATATAAGGCTATATTGGTCCTGTCCATATAAGGCTATATTTTTCCAGTCCATATAAGGCTATATTGGTCCTTTCCATATAAGGCTATATTGTCCTGTCCATATAAGGCTATATTTTCCAGTCCATATAAGGCTATATTGGTCCTGTCCATATAAGGCTATATTTTTCCAGTCCATATAAGGCTATATTGGTCCTGTCCATATAAGGCTATATTTTTCCAGTCCATATAAGGCTATATTGGTCCTGTCCATATAAGGCTATATTTTTCCAGTCCATATAAGGCTATATTGGTCCTGTCCATATAAGGCTATATTTTCCAGTCCATATAAGGCTATATTTTTCCAGTCCATATAAGGCTATATTGGTCCTGTCCATATAAGGCTATATTTTTCCAGTCCATATAAGGCTATATTGGTCCTGTCCATATAAGGCTATATTTTTCCAGTCCATATAAGGCTATATTGGTCCTGTCCATATAAGGCTATATTTTTCCAGTCCATATAAGGCTATATTGGTCCTGTCCATATAAGGCTATATTTTTCCAGTCCATATAAGGCTATATTGGTCCTGTCCATATAAGGCTATATTTTTCCAGTCCATATAAGGCTATATTGGTCCTGTCCATATAAGGCTATATTTTTCCAGTCCATATAAGGCTATATTGGTCCTGTCCATATAAGGCTATATTTTTCCAGTCCATATAAGGCTATATTGGTCCTGTCCATATAAGGCTATATTTTTCCAGTCCATATAAGGCTATATTGGTCTGTCATAAGGCTATATTTTCCAGTCCATATAAGGCTATATTGGTCCTGTCCATATAAGGCTATATTTTTCCAGTCCATATAAGGCTATATTGGTCCTGTCCATATAAGGCTATATTTTTCCAGTCCATATAAGGCTATATTGGTCCTTTCCATATAAGGCTATATTTTTCAGTCCATATAAGGCTATATTGTCCTTCCATATAAGGCTATATTGGTCCTGTCCATATAAGGCTATATTTTTCCAGTCCATATAAGGCTATATTGGTCCTGTCCATATAAGGCTATATTTTTCCAGTCCATATAAGGCTATATTGGTCCTGTCCATATAAGGCTATATTTTTCCAGTCCATATAAGGCTATATTGGTCCTGTCCATATAAGGCTATATTTTTCCAGTCCATATAAGGCTATATTGGTCCTGTCCATATAAGGCTATATTTTTCAGTCCATATAAGGCTATATTGGTCCTGTCCATATAAGGCTATATTTTTCCAGTCCATATAAGGCTATATTGGTCCTGTCCATATAAGGCTATATTTTTCCAGTCCATATAAGGCTATATTGGTCCTGTCCATATAAGGCTATATTTTTCCAGTCCATATAAGGCTATATTGGTCCTGTCCATATAAGGCTATATTTTTCCAGTCATAAGCTATTAAGTCAAAGGCTATATTGGTCCTGTCCATATAAGGCTATATTTTTCCAGTCCATATAAGGCTATATTGGTCCTGTCCATATAAGGCTATATTTTTCCAGTCCATATAAGGCTATATTGGTCCTATCCATATAAGGCTATATTTTTCCAGTCCATATAAGGCTATATTGGTCCTTTCCATATAAGGCTATATTGTCCTGTCCATATAAGGCTATATTTTTCCAGTCCATATAAGGCTATATTGGTCCTGTCCATATAAGGCTATATTTTTCCAGTCCATATAAGGCTATATTGGTCCTGTCCATATAAGGCTATATTTTTCCAGTCATATAAGGCTATATTGGTCCTGTCCATATAAGGCTATATTTTTCCAGTCCATATAAGGCTATATTGGTCCTGTCCATATAAGGCTATATTTTTCAGTCCATATAAGGCTATATTGTCCTGTCCATATAAGGCTATATTGGTCCTGTCCATATAAGGCTATATTTTTCCAGTCCATATAAGGCTATATTGGTCCTGTCCATATAAGGCTATATTTTTCCAGTCCATATAAGGCTATATTGGTCCTGTCCATATAAGGCTATATTTTTCCAGTCCATATAAGGCTATATTGGTCCTGTCCATATAAGGCTATATTTTTCCAGTCCATATAAGGCTATATTGGTCCTGTCCATATAAGGCTATATTTTTCAGTCCATATAAGGCTATATTGGTCCTGTCCATATAAGGCTATATTTTTCCAGTCCATATAAGGCTATATTGGTCCTTCCATATAAGGCTATATTTTTCCAGTCCATATAAGGCTATATTGGTCCTGTCCATATAAGGCTATATTTTTCCAGTCCATATAAGGCTATATTGGTCCTGTCCATATAAGGCTATATTGGTCCTGTCATATAAGGCTATATTTTTCCAGTCCATATAAGGCTATATTGGTCCTGTCCATATAAGGCTATATTTTTCCAGTCCATATAAGGCTATATTGGTCCTGTCCATATAAGGCTATATTTTTCCAGTCCATATAAGGCTATATTGGTCCTGTCCATATAAGGCTATATTTTTCCAGTCCATATAAGGCTATATTGGTCCTGTCCATATAAGGCTATATTTTTCCAGTCCATATAAGGCTATATTGGTCCTGTCCATATAAGGCTATATTTTTCCAGTCCATATAAGGCTATATTGGTCCTGTCCATATAAGGCTATATTTTTCCAGTCCATATAAGGCTATATTGGTCCTGTCCATATAAGGCTATATTTTTCCAGTCCATATAAGGCTATATTTTCCAGTCCATATAAGGCTATATTGGTCCTGTCCATATAAGGCTATATTTTTCCAGTCCATATAAGGCTATATTGGTCCTGTCCATATAAGGCTATATTTTTCCAGTCCATATAAGGCTATATTGGTCCTGTCCATATAAGGCTATATTTTTCCAGTCCATATAAGGCTATATTGGTCCTGTCCATATAAGGCTATATTTTTCAGTCCATATAAGGCTATATTGGTCCTGTCCATATAAGGCTATATTTTTCCAGTCCATATAAGGCTATATTGGTCCTGTCCATATAAGGCTATATTTTTCCAGTCCATATAAGGCTATATTGGTCCTGTCCATATAAGGCTATATTTTTCCAGTCCATATAAGGCTATATTGGTCCTTTCCATATAAGGCTATATTTTTCCAGTCCATATAAGGCTATATTGGTCCTATCCATATAATGCTATATTTTTCCAGTCCATATAAGGCTATATTGGTCCTTTCCATATAAGGCTATATTGTCCTGTCCATATAAGGCTATATTTTTCCAGTCCATATAAGGCTATATTGGTCCTGTCCATATAAGGCTATATTTTTCCAGTCCATATAAGGCTATATTGGTCCTATCCATATAAGGCTATATTTTTCCAGTCCATATAAGGCTATATTGGTCCTGTCCATATAAGGCTATATTTTTCCAGTCCATATAAGGCTATATTGGTCCTTTCCATATAAGGCTATATTTTTCCAGTCCATATAAGGCTATATTGGTCCTGTCCATATAAGGCTATATTGGTCCTGTCCATATAAGGCTATATTTTTCCAGTCCATATAAGGCTATATTGGTCCTGTCCATATAAGGCTATATTTTTCCAGTCCATATAAGGCTATATTGGTCCTGTCCATATAAGGCTATATTTTTCCAGTCCATATAAGGCTATATTGGTCCTGTCCATATAAGGCTATATTTTTCCAGTCCATATAAGGCTATATTGGTCCTGTCCATATAAGGCTATATTTTTCCAGTCCATATAAGGCTATATTGGTCCTTTCCATATAAGGCTATATTTTTCCAGTCCATATAAGGCTATATTGGTCCTTTCCATATAAGGCTATATTTTTCCAGTCCATATAAGGCTATATTGGTCCTGTCCATATAAGGCTATATTTTTCCAGTCCATATAAGGCTATATTGGTCCTGTCCATATAAGGCTATATTGGTCCTGTCCATATAAGGCTATATTTTTCCAGTCCATATAAGGCTATATTGGTCCTGTCCATATAAGGCTATATTTGTCCTGTCCATATAAGGCTATATTGGTCCTGTCCATATAAGGCTATATTTTTCCAGTCCATATAAGGCTATATTGGTCCTGTCCATATAAGGCTATATTTTTCCAGTCCATATAAGGCTATATTGGTCCTGTCCATATAAGGCTATATTTTTCCAGTCCATATAAGGCTATATTGGTCCTGTCCATATAAGGCTATATTTTTCCAGTCCATATAAGGCTATATTGGTCCTGTCCATATAAGGCTATATTTTTCCAGTCCATATAAGGCTATATTGTCCTGTCCATATAAGGCTATATTGGTCCTGTCCATATAAGGCTATATTTATCCAGTCCATATAAGGCTATATTGGTCCTATCCATATAAGGCTATATTTTTCCAGTCCATATAAGGCTATATTGGTCCTTTCCATATAAGGCTATATTGTCCTTTCCATATAAGGCTATATTGGTCCTGTCCATATAAGGCTATATTTTTCCAGTCCATATAAGGCTATATTGGTCCTGTCCATATAAGGCTATATTTTTCCAGTCCATATAAGGCTATATTGGTCCTGTCCATATAAGGCTATATTTTTCCAGTCCATATAAGGCTATATTGGTCCTGTCCATATAAGGCTATATTTTTCCAGTCCATATAAGGCTATATTGGTCCAGTCCATATAAGGCTATATTTTTCCAGTCCATATAAGGCTATATTGGTCCTGTCCATATAAGGCTATATTTTTCCAGTCCATATAAGGCTATATTGGTCCTGTCCATATAAGGCTATATTTTTCCAGTCATATAAGGCTATATTGGTCCTATCCATATAAGGCTATATTTTTCCAGTCCATATAAGGCTATATTGGTCCTTTCCATATAAGGCTATATTTGTCCAGTCCATATAAGGCTATATTGGTCCTTTCCATATAAGGCTATATTGGTCCTGTCCATATAAGGCTATATTTTTCCAGTCCATATAAGGCTATATTGGTCCTGTCCATATAAGGCTATATTTTTCCAGTCCATATAAGGCTATATTGGTCCTGTCCATATAAGGCTATATTTTTCCAGTCCATATAAGGCTATATTGGTCCTGTCCATATAAGGCTATATTTTTCCAGTCCATATAAGGCTATATTGGTCCTGTCCATATAAGGCTATATTTTTCCAGTCCATATAAGGCTATATTGGTCCTTTCCATATAAGGCTATATTTTTCCAGTCCATATAAGGCTATATTGGTCCTGTCCATATAAGGCTATATTTTCCAGTCCATATAAGGCTATATTTTTCCAGTCCATATAAGGCTATATTGGTCCTGTCCATATAAGGCTATATTTTTCCAGTCCATATAAGGCTATATTGGTCCTGTCCATATAAGGCTATATTTTTCCAGTCCATATAAGGCTATATTGGTCCTGTCCATATAAGGCTATATTGTTCCAGTCCATATAAGGCTATATTGGTCCTTTCCATATAAGGCTATATTGTCCTGTCCATATAAGGCTATATTGGTCCTGTCCATATAAGGCTATATTTTTCCAGTCCATATAAGGCTATATTGGTCCTGTCCATATAAGGCTATATTTTCCAGTCCATATAAGGCTATATTGGTCCTGTCCATATAAGGCTATATTTTTCCAGTCCATATAAGGCTATATTGGTCCTGTCCATATAAGGCTATATTTTTCCAGTCCATATAAGGCTATATTGGTCCTGTCCATATAAGGCTATATTTTTCCAGTCCATATAAGGCTATATTGGTCCTATCCATATAAGGCTATATTTTTCCAGTCCATATAAGGCTATATTGGTCCTGTCCATATAAGGCTATATTTTCCAGTCCATATAAGGCTATATGGTCCTGTCCATATAAGGCTATATTTTTCCAGTCCATATAAGGCTATATTTTCCAGTCCATATAAGGCTATATTGGTCCTGTCCATATAAGGCTATATTTTTCCAGTCCATATAAGGCTATATTGGTCCTGTCCATATAAGGCTATATTTTTCCAGTCCATATAAGGCTATATTGGTCCTGTCCATATAAGGCTATATTGGTCCTGTCCATATAAGGCTATATTTTTCCAGTCCATATAAGGCTATATTGGTCCTGTCCATATAAGGCTATATTTTTCCAGTCCATATAAGGCTATATTGGTCCTGTCCATATAAGGCTATATTTTTCCAGTCCATATAAGGCTATATTGGTCCTGTCCATATAAGGCTATATTTTTCCAGTCCATATAAGGCTATATTGGTCCTGTCCATATAAGGCTATATTTTTCCAGTCCATATAAGGCTATATTGGTCCTGTCCATATAAGGCTATATTTTTCCAGTCCATATAAGGCTATATTGGTCCTGTCCATATAAGGCTATATTGGTCCTGTCCATATAAGGCTATATTTTTCCAGTCCATATAAGGCTATATTGGTCCTGTCCATATAAGGCTATATTTTTCCAGTCCATATAAGGCTATATTGGTCCTGTCCATATAAGGCTATATTTTTCCAGTCCATATAAGGCTATATTTTTCCTGTCCATATAAGGCTATATTGGTCCTGTCCATATAAGGCTATATTTTTCCAGTCCATATAAGGCTATATTGGTCCTGTCCATATAAGGCTATATTTTTCCAGTCCATATAAGGCTATATTGGTCCTGTCCATATAAGGCTATATTTTTCCAGTCCATATAAGGCTATATTGGTCCTGTCCATATAAGGCTATATTTTCCAGTCCATATAAGGCTATATTGGTCCTGTCCATATAAGGCTATATTTTTCCAGTCCATATAAGGCTATATTGGTCCTGTCCATATAGGCTATATTGTCCAGTCCATATAAGGCTATATTTTTCCAGTCCATATAAGGCTATATTGGTCCTGTCCATATAAGGCTATATTTTTCCAGTCCATATAAGGCTATATTGGTCCTGTCCATATAAGGCTATATTTTTCCAGTCCATATAAGGCTATATTTTTCCAGTCCATATAAGGCTATATTGGTCCTGTCCATATAAGGCTATATTTTTCCAGTCCATATAAGGCTATATTGGTCCTGTCCATATAAGGCTATATTTTTTCCAGTCCATATAAGGCTATATTGGTCCTGTCCATATAAGGCTATATTTTTCCAGTCCATATAAGGCTATATTGGTCCTGTCCATATAAGGCTATATTTTTCCAGTCCATATAAGGCTATATTGGTCCTGTCCATATAAGGCTATATTTTTCCAGTCCATATAAGGCTATATTGGTCCTGTCCATATAAGGCTATATTTTCCAGTCCATATAAGGCTATATTGGTCCTGTCCATATAAGGCTATATTTCAGTCCATATAAGGCTATATTTTTCCAGTCCATATAAGGCTATATTGGTCCTGTCCATATAAGGCTATATTTTTCCAGTCCATATAAGGCTATATTGGTCCTTCCATATAAGGCTATATTTTTCCAGTCCATATAAGGCTATATTGGTCCTGTCCATATAAGGCTATATTTTTCCAGTCATATAAGGCTATATTGGTCCTTCCATATAAGGCTATATTGTCCTTCCATATAAGGCTATATTGGTCCTGTCCATATAAGGCTATATTTTTCCAGTCCATATAAGGCTATATTGGTCCTGTCCATATAAGGCTATATTTTTCCAGTCCATATAAGGCTATATTGGTCCTGTCCATATAAGGCTATATTTTTCCAGTCCATATAAGGCTATATTGGTCCTTTCCATATAAGGCTATATTTTTCCAGTCATATAAGGCTATATTGGTCCTGTCCATATAAGGCTATATTTTTCCAGTCCATATAAGGCTATATTGGTCCTGTCCATATAAGGCTATATTTTTCCAGTCCATATAAGGCTATATTGGTCCTGTCCATATAAGGCTATATTTTTCCAGTCCATATAAGGCTATATTGTCCTGTCCATATAAGGCTATATTTTTCCAGTCCATATAAGGCTATATTGGTCCTGTCCATATAAGGCTATATTTTTCCAGTCCATATAAGGCTATATTGGTCCTGTCCATATAAGGCTATATTGGTCCTGTCCATATAAGGCTATATTTTTCCAGTCCATATAAGGCTATATTGGTCCTGTCCATATAAGGCTATATTTTTCCAGTCCATATAAGGCTATATTGGTCCTGTCCATATAAGGCTATATTTTTCCAGTCCATATAAGGCTATATTGGTCCTGTCCATATAAGGCTATATTGGTCCTGTCCATATAAGGCTATATTGGTCCTGTCCATATAAGGCTATATTTTTCCAGTCCATATAAGGCTATATTGTCCTGTCCATATAAGGCTATATTTTTCCAGTCATATAAGGCTATATTGGTCCTGTCCATATAAGGCTATATTGGTCCTGTCCATATAAGGCTATATTTTTCCAGTCCATATAAGGCTATATTGGTCCTGTCCATATAAGGCTATATTTTTCCAGTCCATATAAGGCTATATTGGTCCTATCCATATAAGGCTATATTTTTCCAGTCCATATAAGGCTATATTGTCCTTTCCATATAAGGCTATATTGGTCCTGTCCATATAAGGCTATATTTTTCCAGTCCATATAAGGCTATATTGGTCCTGTCCATATAAGGCTATATTTTTCCAGTCCATATAAGGCTATATTGGTCCTGTCCATATAAGGCTATATTTTTCCAGTCCATATAAGGCTATATTGGTCCTGTCCATATAAGGCTATATTTTTCCAGTCCATATAAGGCTATATTGGTCCTGTCCATATAAGGCTATATTTTTCCAGTCCATATAAGGCTATATTGGTCCTGTCCATATAAGGCTATATTTTCCAGTCCATATAAGGCTATATTGGTCCTGTCCATATAAGGCTATATTTTTCCAGTCCATATAAGGCTATATTGGTCCTGTCCATATAAGGCTATATTTTCCAGTCCATATAAGGCTATATTGGTCCTGTCCATATAAGGCTATATTTTTCCAGTCCATATAAGGCTATATTGGTCCTGTCCATATAAGGCTATATTTTTCCAGTCCATATAAGGCTATATTGGTCCTGTCCATATAAGGCTATATTTTTCAGTCCATATAAGGCTATATTTTTCCAGTCCATATAAGGCTATATTGGTCCTGTCCATATAAGGCTATATTTTTCCAGTCCATATAAGGCTATATTGGTCCTGTCCATATAAGGCTATATTTTTCCAGTCCATATAAGGCTATATTGGTCCTGTCCATATAAGGCTATATTTTTCCAGTCCATATAAGGCTATATTGGTCCTTTCCATATAAGGCTATATTGGTCCTGTTGTCCATATAAGGCTATATTGGTCCTGTCCATATAAGGCTATATTTTTCCAGTCCATATAAGGCTATATTGGTCCTGTCCATATAAGGCTATATTTTTCCAGTCCATATAAGGCTATATTTGTCCTGTCCATATAAGGCTATATTGGTCCTGTCCATATAAGGCTATATTTTTCCAGTCCATATAAGGCTATATTGGTCCTGTCCATATAAGGCTATATTTTTCCAGTCCATATAAGGCTATATTGGTCCTGTCCATATAAGGCTATATTTTTCCAGTCCATATAAGGCTATATTGGTCCTGTCCATATAAGGCTATATTTTCCAGTCCATATAAGGCTATATTGGTCCTGTCCATATAAGGCTATATTGGTCCTGTCCATATAAGGCTATATTTTTCCAGTCCATATAAGGCTATATTGGTCCTGTCCATATAAGGCTATATTTTCCAGTCCATATAAGGCTATATTGGTCCTATCCATATAAGGCTATATTTTTCCAGTCCATATAAGGCTATATTGGTCCTTTCCATATAAGGCTATATTGGTCCTGTCCATATAAGGCTATATTTTTCAGTCCATATAAGGCTATATTGGTCCTGTCCATATAAGGCTATATTTTTCCAGTCCATATAAGGCTATATTGGTCCTGTCCATATAAGGCTATATTTTTCCAGTCCATATAAGGCTATATTGGTCCTGTCCATATAAGGCTATATTTTTCCAGTCCATATAAGGCTATATTGGTCCTGTCCATATAAGGCTATATTTTTCCAGTCCATATAAGGCTATATTGGTCCTGTCCATATAAGGCTATATTTTTCCAGTCCATATAAGGCTATATTGGTCCTGTCCATATAAGGCTATATTTTTCCAGTCCATATAAGGCTATATTGGTCCTGTCCATATAAGGCTATATTTTTCCAGTCCATATAAGGCTATATTGGTCCTGTCCATATAAGGCTATATTTTTCCAGTCCATATAAGGCTATATTGGTCCTGTCTATATAAGGCTATATTTTTCCAGTCCATATAAGGCTATATTGGTCCTGTCCATATAAGGCTATATTTTTCCAGTCCATATAAGGCTATATTGGTCCTGTCCATATAAGGCTATATTTTTCCAGTCCATATAAGGCTATATTGGTCCTGTCCATATAAGGCTATATTGGTCCTGTCCATATAAGGCTATATTTTTCCAGTCCATATAAGCCTATATTGGTCCTGTCCATATAAGGCTATATTTTTCCAGTCCATATAAGGCTATATTGGTCCTATCCATATAAGGCTATATTTTTCCAGTCCATATAAGGCTATATTGGTCCTTTCCATATAAGGCTATATTGGTCCTGTCCATATAAGCCTATATTTTTCCAGTCCATATAAGGCTATATTGGTCCTGTCCATATAAGGCTATATTTTTCCAGTCCATATAAGGCTATATTGGTCCTGTCCATATAAGGCTATATTTTTCCAGTCCATATAAGGCTATATTGGTCCTGTCCATATAAGGCTATATTTTTCCAGTCCATATAAGGCTATATTGGTCCTGTCCATATAAGGCTATATTTTTCCAGTCCATATAAGGCTATATTGGTCCTGTCCATATAAGGCTATATTTTTCCAGTCCATATAAGGCTATATTGGTCCTGTCCATATAAGGCTATATTTTTCCAGTCCATATAAGGCTATATTGGTCCTGTCCATATAAGGCTATATTTTTCCAGTTCATATAAGGCTATATTGGTCCTATCCATATAAGGCTATATTTTTCCAGTCCATATAAGGCTATATTGGTCCTTTCCATATAAGGCTATATTGGACCTGTCCATATAAGGCTATATTTTTCCAGTCCATATAAGGCTATATTGGTCCTGTCCATATAAGGCTATATTTTTCCAGTCCATATAAGGCTATATTGGTCCTGTCCATATAAGGCTATATTTTTCCAGTCCATATAAGGCTATATTGGTCCAGTCCATATAAGGCTATATTTTTCCAGTCCATATAAGGCTATATTGGTCCTGTCCATATAAGGCTATATTTTTCCAGTCCATATAAGGCTATATTGGTCCTGTCCATATAAGGCTATATTTTTCCAGTCCATATAAGGCTATATTGGTCCTGTCCATATAAGGCTATATTTTTCCAGTCCATATAAGGCTATATTGGTCCTGTCCATATAAGGCTATATTTTTCCAGTCCATATAAGGCTATATTGGTCCTGTCCATATAAGGCTATATTTTTCCAGTCCATATAAGGCTATATTGGTCCTTTCCATATAAGGCTATATTGGTCCTGTCCATATAAGGCTATATTGGTCCTGTCCATATAAGGCTATATTTTTCCAGTCCATATAAGGCTATATTGGTCCTGTCCATATAAGGCTATATTTTTCCAGTCCATATAAAGCTATATTGGTCCTGTCCATATAAGGCTATATTTTTCCAGTCCATATAAGGCTATATTGGTCCTGTCCATATAAGGCTATATTTTTCCAGTCCATATAAGGCTATATTGGTCCTGTCTATATAAGGCTATATTTTTCCAGTCCATATAAGGCTATATTGGTCCTGTCCATATAAGGCTATATTTTTCCAGTCCATATAAGGCTATATTGGTCCTGTCCATATAAGGCTATATTTTTCCAGTCCATATAAGGCTATATTGGTCCTGTCCATATAAGGCTATATTGGTCCTGTCCATATAAGGCTATATTTTTCCAGTCCATATAAGCCTATATTGGTCCTGTCCATATAAGGCTATATTTTTCCAGTCCATATAAGGCTATATTGGTTCTATCCATATAAGGCTATATTTTTCCAGTCCATATAAGGCTATATTGGTCCTTTCCATATAAGGCTATATTGGTCCTGTCCATATAAGGCTATATTTTTCCAGTCCATATAAGGCTATATTGGTCCTGTCCATATAAGGCTATATTTTTCCAGTCCATATAAGGCTATATTGGTCCTGTCCATATAAGGCTATATTTTTCCAGTCCATATAAGGCTATATTGGTCCTGTCCATATAAGGCTATATTTTTCCAGTCCATATAAGGCTATATTGGTCCTGTCCATATAAGGCTATATTTTTCCACTCCATATAAGGCTATATTGGTCCTTTCCATATAAGGCTATATTGGTCCTGTCCATATAAGGCTATATTTTTCCAGTCCATATAAGGCTATATTGGTCCTGTCCATATAAGGCTATATTTTTCCAGTCCATATAAGGCTATATTGGTCCTGTCCATATAAGGCTATATTTTTCCAGTCCATATAAGGCTATATTGGTCCTGTCCATATAAGGCTATATTTTTCCAGTCCATATAAGGCTATATTGGTCCTGTCCATATAAGGCTATATTTTTCCAGTTCATATAAGGCTATATTGGTCCTATCCATATAAGGCTATATTTTTCCAGTCCATATAAGGCTATATTGGTCCTTTCCATATAAGGCTATATTGGACCTGTCCATATAAGGCTATATTTTTCCAGTCCATATAAGGCTATATTGGTCCTGTCCATATAAGGCTATATTTTTCCAGTCCATATAAGGCTATATTGGTCCTGTCCATATAAGGCTATATTTTTCCAGTCCATATAAGGCTATATTGGTCCTTTCCATATAAGGCTATATTTTTCCAGTCCATATAAGGCTATATTGGTCCTGTCCATATAAGGCTATATTTTTCCAGTCCATATAAGTCTATATTTTTCCAGTCCATATAAGGCTATATTGGTCCTGTCCATATAAGGCTATATTTTTCCAGTCCATATAAGGCTATATTGGTCCTATCCATATAAGGCTATATTTTTCCAGTCCATATAAGGCTATATTGGTCCTGTCCATATAAGGCTATATTTTTCCAGTCCATATAAGGCTATATTGGTCCTGTCCATATAAGGCTATATTGGTCCTGTCCATATAAGGCTATATTTTTCCAGTCCATATAAGGCTATATTGGTCCTGTCCATATAAGGCTATATTTTTCCAGTCCATATAAGGCTATATTGGTCCTGTCCATATAAGGCTATATTTTTCCAGTCCATATAAGGCTATATTGGTCCTGTCCATATAAGGCTATATTTTTCCAGTCCATATAAGGCTATATTGGTCCTGTCCATATAAGGCTATATTTTTCCAGTCCATATAAGGCTATATTGGTCCTATCCATATAAGGCTATATTTTTCCAGTCCATATAAGGCTATATTGGTCCTGTCCATATAAGGCTATATTTTTCCAGTCCATATAAGGCTATATTTTTCCAGTCCATATAAGGCTATATTGGTCCTGTCCATATAAGGCTATATTGGTCCTGTCCATATAAGGCTATATTTTTCCAGTCCATATAAGGCTATATTGGTCCTTTCCATATAAGACTATATTGGTCCTTTCCATATAAGGCTATATTGGTCCTGTCCATATAAGGCTATATTTTTCCAGTCCATATAAGGCTATATTGGTCCTGTCCATATAAGGCTATATTTTTCCAGTCCATATAAGGCTATATTGGTCCTTTCCATATAAGGCTATATTGGTCCTGTCCATATAAGGCTATATTGGTCCTGTCCATATAAGGCTATATTTTTCCAGTCCATATAAGGCTATATTGGTCCTGTCCATATAAGGCTATATTTTTCCAGTCCATATAAGGCTATATTGGTCCTGTCCATATAAGGCTATATTTTTCCAGTCCATATAAGGCTATATTTTTCCAGTCCATATAAGGCTATATTGGTCCTGTCCATATAAGGCTATATTTTTCCAGTCCATATAAGGCTATATTTTTCCAGTCCATATAAGGCTATATTGGTCCTGTCCATATAAGGCTATATTTTTCCAGTCCATATAAGGCTATATTGGTCCTGTCCATATAAGGCTATATTTTTCCAGTCCATATAAGGCTATATTGGTCCTGTCCATATAAGGCTATATTTTTCCAGTCCATATAAGGCTATATTGGTCCTGTCCATATAAGGCTATATTTTTCCAGTCCTTATAAGGCTATATTTTTCAAGTCCATATAAGTCTATATTGGTCCTTTCCATATAAGGCTATATTTTTCCAGTCCATATAAGGCTATATTGGTCCTGTCCATATAAGGCTATATTTTTCCAGTCCATATAAGGCTATATTTTTCAAGTCCATATAAGTCTATATTGGTCCTTTCCATATAAGGCTATATTTTTCCAGTCCATATAAGGCTATATTGGTCCTGTCCATATAAGGCTATATTTTTCCAGTCCATATAAGGCTATATTGGTCCTGTCCATATAAGGCTATATTTTTCCAGTCCATATAAGGCTATATTTTTCCAGTCCATATAAGGCTATATTGGTCCTGTCCATATTAGGCTATATTTTTCCAGTCCATATAAGGCTATATTGGTCCTGTCCATATAAGGCTATATTTTTCCAGTCCATATAAGGCTATATTGGTCCTGTCCATATAAGGCTATATTTTTCCAGTCCATATAAGGCTATATTGGTCCTTTCCATATAAGGCTATATTGGTCCTGTCCATATAAGGCTATATTTTTCCAGTCCATATAAGGCTATATTGGTCCTATCCATATAAGGCTATATTTTTCCAGTCCATATAAGGCTATATTGGTCCTGTCCATATAAGGCTATATTTTTCCAGTCCATATAAGGCTATATTGGTCCTGTCCATATAAGGCTATATTTTTCCAGTCCATATAAGGCTATATTTTTCCAGTCCATATAAGGCTATATTGGTCCTGTCCATATAAGGCTATATTTTTCCAGTCCATATAAGGCTATATTGGTCCTATCCATATAAGGCTATATTTTTCCAGTCCATATAAGGCTATATTGGTCCTGTCCATATAAGGCTATATTTTTCCAGTTCATATAAGGCTATATTGGTCCTGTCCGTATAAGGCTATATTTTTCCAGTCCATATAAGGCTATATTTTTCCAGTCCATATAAGGCTATATTGGTCCTGTCCATATAAGGCTTTATTTTTCCAGTTCATATAAGGCTATATTGGTCCTGTCCATATAAGGCTATATTGGTCCTGTCCATATAAGGCTATATTTTTCCAGTCCATATAAGGCTATATTGGTCCTGTCCATATAAGGCTTTATTTTTCCAGTCCATATAAGGCTATTATGGTCCTGTCCATATAAGGCTATATTTTTCCAGTCCTTATAAGGCTATATTGGTCCTGTCCATATAAGGCTATATTTTTCCAGTCCATATAAGGCTATATTGGTCCTGTCCATATAAGGCTATATTTTTCCAGTCCATATAAAGCTATATTGGTCCTGTCCATATAAGGCTATATTTTTCCAGTCCATATTAGGCTATATTGGTCCTGTCCATATAAGGCTATATTTTTCCAGTCCATATAAGGCTATATTGGTCCTGTCCATATAAGGCTATATTTTTCCAGTCCATATAAGGCTATATTGGTCCTGTCCATATAAGGCTATATTTTTCCAGTCCATATAAGGCTATATTGGTCCTGTCCATATAAGGCTATATTTTTCCAGTCCATATAAGGCTATATTGGTCCTGTCCATATAAGGCTATATTTTTCCAGTCCATATAAGGCTATATTTTTCCAGTCCATATAAGGCTATATTGGTCCTGTAAATATAAGGCTATATTTTTCCAGTCCATATAAGGCTATATTGGTCCTATCCATATAAGGCTATATTTTTCCAGTCCATATAAGGCTATATTGGTCCTGTCCATATAAGGCTATATTTTTCCAGTCCATATAAGGCTATATTGGTCCTTTCCATATAAGGCTATATTGGTCCTGTCCATATAAGGCTATATTGGTCCTGTCCATATAAGGCTATATTTTTCCAGTCCATATAAGGCTATATTGGTCCTGTCCATATAAGGCTATATTGGTCCTGTCCATATAAGGCTATATTTTTCCAGTCCATATAAGGCTATATTGGTCCTGTCCATATAAGGCTATATTTTTCCAGTCCATATAAGCCTATATTGGTCCTGTCCATATAAGGCTATATTTTTCCAGTCCATATAAGGCTATATTGGTTCTATCCATATAAGGCTATATTTTTCCAGTCCATATAAGGCTATATTGGTCCTTTCCATATAAGGCTATATTGGTCCTGTCCATATAAGGCTATATTTTTCCAGTCCATATACGGCTATATTGGTCCTGTCCATATAAGGCTATATTTTTCCAGTCCATATAAGGCTATATTGGTCCTGTCCATATAAGGCTATATTTTTCCAGTCCATATAAGGCTATATTGGTCCTGTCCATATAAGGCTATATTTTTCCAGTCCATATAAGGCTATATTGGTCCTGTCCATATAAGGCTATATTTTTCCAGTCCATATAAGGCTATATTGGTCCTGTCCATATAAGGCTATATTTTTCCAGTCCATATAAGGCTATATTGGTCCTGTCCATATAAGGCTATATTTTTCCAGTCCATATAAGGCTATATTGGTCCTGTCCATATAAGGCTATATTTTTCCAGTCCATATAAGGCTATACTGGTCCTGTCCATATAAGGCTATATTTTTCCAGTCCATATAAGGCTATATTGGTCCTGTCCATATAAGGCTATATTTTTCCAGTCCATATAAGGCTATATTTTTCCAGTCCATATAAGGCTATATTGGTCCTGTAAATATAAGGCTATATTTTTCCAGTCCATATAAGGCTATATTGGTCCTATCCATATAAGGCTATATTTTTCCAGTCCATATAAGGCTATATTGGTCCTGTCCATATAAGGCTATATTTTTCCAGTCCATATAAGGCTATATTGGTCCTTTCCATATAAGGCTATATTGGTCCTGTCCATATAAGGCTATATTGGTCCTGTCCATATAAGGCTATATTTTTCCAGTCCATATAAGGCTATATTGGTCCTGTCCATATAAGGCTATATTTTTCCAGTCCATATAAGGCTATATTGGTCCTGTCCATATAAGGCTATATTGGTCCTGTCCATATAAGGCTATATTTTTCCAGTCCATATAAGGCTATATTGGTCCTATCCATATAAGGCTATATTTTTCCAGTCCATATAAGGCTATATTGGTCCTGTCCATATAAGGCTATATTTTTCCAGTCCATATAAGGCTATATTGGTCCTGTCCATATAAGGCTATATTTTTCCAGTCCATATAAGGCTATATTGGTCCTGTCCATATAAGGCTATATTGGTCCTGTCCATATAAGGCTATATTTTTCCAGTCCATATAAGCCTATATTGGTCCTGTCCATATAAGGCTATATTTTTCCAGTCCATATAAGGCTATATTGGTTCTATCCATATAAGGCTATATTTTTCCAGTCCATATAAGGCTATATTGGTCCTTTCCATATAAGGCTATATTGGTCCTGTCCATATAAGGCTATATTTTTCCAGTCCATATAAGGCTATATTGGTCCTGTCCATATAAGGCTATATTTTTCCAGTCCATATAAGGCTATATTGGTCCTGTCCATATAAGGCTATATTTTTCCAGTCCATATAAGGCTATATTGGTCCTGTCCATATAAGGCTATATTTTTCCAGTCCATATAAGGCAATATTGGTCCTGTCCATATAAGGCTATATTGGTCCTGTCCATATAAGGCTATATTTTTCCAGTCCATATAAGGCTATATTGGTCCAGTCCATATAAGGCTATATTTTTCCAGTCCATATAAGGCTATATTGGTCCTGTCCATATAAGGCTATATTTTTCCAGTCCATATAAGGCTATATTGGTCCTGTCCATATAAGGCTATATTTTTCCAGTCCATATAAGGCTATATTTTTCCAGTCCATATAAGGCTATATTGGTCCTGTCCATATAAGGCTATATTTTTCCAGTCCATATAAGGCTATATTGGTCCTGTCCATATAAGGCTATATTTTTCCAGTCCATATAAGGCTATATTGGTCCTGTCCATATAAGGCTATATTTTTCCAGTCCATATAAGGCTATATTGGTCCTTTCCATATAAGGCTATATTGGTCCTGTCCATATAAGTCTATATTGGTCCTTTCCATATAAGGCTATATTTTTCCAGTCCATATAAGGCTATATTGGTCCTGTCCATATAAGGCTATATTTTTCCAGTCCATATAAGGCTATATTGGTCCTGTCCATATAAGGCTATATTTTTCCAGTCCATATAAGGCTATATTGGTCCTGTCCATATAAGGCTATATTTTTCCAGTCCATATAAGGCTATATTGGTCCTGTCTATATAAGGCTATATTTTTCCAGTCCATATAAGGCTATATTGGTCCTGTCCATATAAGGCTATATTTTTCCAGTCCATATAAGGCTATATTTTTCCAGTCCGTATAAGGCTATATTGGTCCTGTCCATATAAGGCTATATTTTTCCAGTCCATATAAGGCTATATTGGTCCTATCCATATAAGGCTATATTTTTCCAGTCCATATAAGGCTATATTGGTCCTGTCCATATAAGGCTATATTTTTCCAGTCCATATAAGGCTATATTGGTCCTGTCCATATAAGGCTATATTGGTCCTGTCCATATAAGGCTATATTTTTCCAGTCCATATAAGGCTATATTGGTCCTGTCCATATAAGGCTATATTTTTCCAGTCCATATAAGGCTATATTGGTCCTGTCCATATAAGGCTATATTTTTCCAGTCCATATAAGGCTATATTGGTCCTGTCCATATAAGGCTATATTTTTCCAGTCCATATAAGGCTATATTGGTCCTGTCCATATAAGGCTATATTTTTCCAGTCCATATAAGGCTATATTGGTCCTATCCATATAAGGCTATATTTTTCCAGTCCATATAAGGCTATATTGGTCCTGTCCATATAAGGCTATATTTTTCCAGTCCATATAAGGCTATATTTTTCCAGTCCATATAAGGCTATATTGGTCCTGTCCATATAAGGCTATATTGGTCCTGTCCATATAAGGCTATATTTTTCCAGTCCATATAAGGCTATATTGGTCCTTTCCATATAAGACTATATTGGTCCTTTCCATATAAGGCTATATTGGTCCTGTCCATATAAGGCTATATTTTTCCAGTCCATATAAGGCTATATTGGTCCTGTCCATATAAGGCTATATTTTTCCAGTCCATATAAGGCTATATTGGTCCTGTCCATATAAGGCTATATTTTTCCAGTCCATATAAGGCTATATTGGTCCTGTCCATATAAGGCTATATTTTTCCAGTCCATATAAGGCTATATTGGTCCTTTCCATATAAGGCTATATTGGTCCTGTCCATATAAGGCTATATTGGTCCTGTCCATATAAGGCTATATTTTTCCAGTCCATATAAGGCTATATTGGTCCTGTCCATATAAGGCTATATTTTTCCAGTCCATATAAGGCTATATTGGTCCTGTCCATATAAGGCTATATTTTTCCAGTCCATATAAGGCTATATTGGTCCTGTCCATATAAGGCTATATTGGTCCTGTCCATATAAGGCTATATTTTTCCAGTCCATATAAGGCTATATTGGTCCTGTCCATATAAGGCTATATTTTTCCAGTCCATATAAGGCTATATTGGTCCTGTCCATATAAGGCTATATTTTTCCAGTCCATATAAGGCTATATTGGTTCTGTCCATATAAGGCTATATTTTTCCAGTCCATATAAGTCTATATTGGTCCTGTCCATATAAGGCTATATTTTTCCAGTCCATATAAGGCTATATTGGTCCTGTCCATATAAGGCTATATTTTTCCAGTCCATATAAGGCTATATTGGTCCTGTCCATATAAGGCTATATTTTTCCAGTCCATATAAGGCTATATTTTTCCAGTCCATATAAGGCTATATTTTTCCAGTCCATATAAGGCTATATTGGTCCTGTCCATATAAGGCTATATTTTTCCAGTCCATATAAGGCTATATTGGTCCTGTCCATATAAGGCTATATTTTTCCAGTCCATATAAGGCTATATTGGTCCTTTCCATATAAGGCTATATTGGTCCTGTCCATATAAGGCTATATTTTTCCAGTCCATATAAGGCTGTATTGGTCCTATCCATATAAGGCTATATTTTTCCAGTCCATATAAGGCTATATTGGTCCTGTCCATATAAGGCTATATTTTTCCAGTCCATATAAGGCTATATTTTTCCAGTCCATATAAGGCTATATTGGTCCTGTCCATATAAGGCTATATTTTTCCAGTCCATATAAGGCTATATTGGTCCTGTCCATATAAGGCTATATTTTTCCAGTCCATATAAGGCTATATTGGTCCTGTCCATATAAGGCTATATTTTTCCAGTCCATATAAGGCTATATTGGTCCTGTCCATATAAGGCTATATTTTTCCAGTCCATATAAGGCTATATTGGTCCTGTCCATATAAGGCTATATTTTTCCAGTCCATATAAGGCTATATTGGTCCTATCCATATAAGGCTATATTTTTCCAGTCCATATAAGGCTATATTGGTCCTGTCCATATAAGGCTATATTTTTCCAGTCCATATAATGCTATATTTTTCCAGTCCATATAAGGCTATATTGGTCCTGTCCATATAAGGCTATATTGGTCCTGTCCATATAAGGCTATATTTTTCCAGTCCATATAAGGCTATATTGGTCCTTTCCATATAAGACTATATTGGTCCTTTCCATATAAGGCTATATTGGTCCTGTCCATATAAGGCTATATTTTTCCAGTCCATATAAGGCTATATTGGTCCTGTCCATATAAGGCTATATTTTTCCAGTCCATATAAGGCTATATTGGTCCTTTCCATATAAGGCTATATTGGTCCTGTCCATATAAGGCTATATTGGTCCTGTCCATATAAGGCTATATTGGACCTGTCCATATAAGGCTATATTGGTCCTGTCCATATAAGGCTATATTTTTCCAGTCCATATAAGGCTATATTGGTCCTGTCCATATAAGGCTATATTTTTCCAGTCCATATAAGGCTATATTGGTCCTGTCCACATAAGGCTATATTTTTCCAGTCCATATAAGGCTATATTTTTCCAGTCCATATAAGGCTATGTTGGTCCTGTCCATATAAGGCTATATTTTTCCAGTCCATATAAGGCTATATTTTTCCAGTCCATATAAGGCTGTATTGGTCCTGTCCATATAAGGCTATATTTTTCCAGTCCATATAAGGCTATATTGGTCCTGTCCATATAAGGCTATATTTTTCCAGTCCATATAAGGCTATATTTTTCCAGTCCATATAAGGCTATATTTTTCCAGTCCATATAAGGCTATATTGGTCCTTTCCATATAAGGCTATATTGGTCCTGTCCATATAAGGCTATATTTTTCCAGTCCATATAAGGCTATATTGGTCCTGTCCATATAAGGCTATATTTTTCCAGTCCATATAAGGCTATATTGGTCCTGTCCATATAAGGCTATATTTTTCCAGTCCATATAAGGCTATATTGGTCCTGTCCATATAAGGCTATATTTTCCAGTCCATATAAGGCTATATTGGTCCTGTCCATATAAGGCTATATTTTTCCAGTCCATATAAGGCTATATTGGTCCTGTCCATATAAGGCTATATTTTTCCAGTCCATATAAAGCTATATTGGTCCTTTCCATATAAGGCTATATTTTTTCAGTCCTTATAAGGCTATATTTTTCAAGTCCATATAAGTCTATATTGGTCCTTTCCATATAAGGCTATATTTTTCCAGTCCATATAAGGCTATATTGGTCCTGTCCATATAAGGCTATATTTTTCCAGTCCATATAAGGCTATATTGGTCCTGTCCATATAAGGCTATATTTTTCCAGTCCATATAAGGCTATATTTTTCCAGTCCATATAAGGCTATATTGGTCCTGTCCATATAAGGCTATATTTTTCCAGTCCATATAAGGCTATATTGGTCCTGTCCATATAAGGCTATATTTTTCCAGTCCATATAAGGCTATATTTTTCCAGTCCATATAAGGCTATATTGGTCCTTTCCATATAAGGCTATATTGGTCCTGTCCATATAAGGCTATATTTTTCCAGTCCATATAAGGCTATATTGGTCCTGTCCATATAAGGCTATATTTTTCCTGTCCATATAAGGCTATATTGGTCCTGTCCATATAAGGCTATATTTTTCCAGTCCATATAAGGCTATATTGGTCCTGTCCATATAAGGCTATATTTTCCAGTCCATATAAGGCTATATTGGTCCTGTCCATATAAGGCTATATTTTTCCAGTCCATATAAGGCTATATTGGTCCTGTCCATATAAGGCTATATTTTTCCAGTCCATATAAGGCTATATTGGTCCTGTCCATATAAGGCTATATTTTTCCAGTCCTTATAAGGCTATATTTTTCAAGTCCATATAAGTCTATATTGGTCCTTTCCATATAAGGCTATATTTTTCCAGTCCATATAAGGCTATATTGGTCCTGTCCATATAAGGCTATATTTTTCCAGTCCATATAAGGCTATATTTTTCAAGTCCATATAAGTCTATATTGGTCCTTTCCATATAAGGCTATATTTTTCGGGTCCATATAAGGCTATATTTTTCCTGTCCATATAAGGCTATATTTTTCCAGTCCATATAAGGCTATATTGGTCCTGTCCATATAAGGCTATATTTTTCCAGTCCATATAAGGCTATATTTTTCCAGTCCATATAAGGCTATATTGGTCCTGTCCATATAAGGCTATATTTTTCCAGTCCATATAAGGCTATATTGGTCCTATCCATATAAGGCTATATTTTTCCAGTCAATATAAGGCTATATTGGTCCTGTCCATATAAGGCTATATTTTTCCAGTCCATATAAGGCTATATTGGTCCTTTCCATATAAGGCTATATTGGTCCTGTCCATATAAGGCTATATTGGTCCTGTCCATATAAGGCTATATTTTTCCAGTCCATATAAGGCTATATTGGTCCTGTCCATATAAGGCTATATTTTTCCAGTCCATATAAGGCTATATTGGTCCTGTCCATATAAGGCTATATTTTTCCAGTCCATATAAGGCTATATTGGTCCTGTCCATATAAGGCTATATTTTTCCAGTCCATATAAGGCTATATTGGTCCTGTCCATATAAGGCTATATTGGTCCTGTCCATATAAGGCTATATTTTTCCAGTCCATATAAGGCTATATTGGTCCTGTCCATATAAGGCTATATTGGTCCTGTCCATATAAGGCTATATTTTTCCAGTCCATATAAGGCTATATTGGTCCTGTCCATATAAGGCTATATTTTTCCAGTCCATATAATGCTATATTGGTTCTATCCATATAAGGCTATATTTTTCCAGTCCATATAAGGCTATATTGGTCCTTTCCATATAAGGCTATATTGGTCCTGTCCATATAAGGCTATATTTTTCCAGTCCATATAAGGCTATATTGGTCCTGTCCATATAAGGCTATATTTTTCCAGTCCATATAAGGCTATATTGGTCCTGTCCATATAAGGCTATATTTTTCCAGTCCATATAAGGCTATATTGGTCCTGTCCATATAAGGCTATATTTTTCCAGTCCATATAAGGCTATATTGGTCCTGTCCATATAAGGCTATATTTTTCCAGTCCATATAAGGCTATATTGGTCCTTTCCATATAAGGCTATATTGGTCCTGTCCATATAAGGCTATATTTTTCCAGTCCATATAAGGCTATATTGGTCCTGTCCATATAAGGCTATATTTTTCCAGTCCATATAAGGCTATATTGGTCCTGTCCATATAAGGCTATATTTTTCCAGTCCATATAAGGCTATATTGGTCCTGTCCATATAAGGCTATATTTTTCCAGTCCATATAAGGCTATATTGGTCCTGTCCATATAAGGCTATATTTTTCCAGTCCATATAAGGCTATATTGGTCCTGTCCATATAAGGCTATATTTTTCCAGTCCATATAAGGCTATATTGGTCCTTTCGATATAAGGCTATATTGGTCCTGTCCATATAAGGCTATATTTTTCCAGTCCATATAAGGCTATATTGGTCCTGTCCAGATAAGGCTATATTTTTCCAGTCCATATAAGGCTATATTGGTCCTGTCCATATAAGGCTATATTTTTCCAGTCCATATAAGGCTATATTGGTCCTGTCCATATAAGGCTATATTTTTCCAGTCCATATAAGGCTATATTGGTCCTGTCCATATAAGGCTATATTTTTCCAGTCCATATAAGGCTATATTGGTCCTGTCCATATAAGGCTATATTTTTCCAGTTCATATAAGGCTATATTGGTCCTATCCATATAAGGCTATATTTTTCCAGTCCATATAAGGCTATATTGGTCCTTTCCATATAAGGCTATATTGGACCTGTCCATATAAGTCTATATTTTTCCAGTCCATATAAGGCTATATTGGTCCTGTCCATATAAGGCTATATTTTTCCAGTCCATATAAGGCTATATTGGTCCTGTCCATATAAGGCTATATTTTTCCAGTCCATATAAGGCTATATTGGTCCTGTCCATATAAGGCTATATTTTTCCAGTCCATATAAGGCTATATTGGTCCTGTCCATATAAGGCTATATTTTTCCAGTCCATATAAGGCTATATTGGTCCTGTCCATATAAGGCTATATTTTTCCAGTCCATATAAGGCTATATTTTTCCTGTCCATATAAGGCTATATTGGTCCTGTCCATATAAGGCTATATTTTTCCAGTCCATATAAGGCTATATTGGTCCTATCCATATAAGGCTATATTTTTCCAGTCCATATAAGGCTATATTGGTCCTGTCCATATAAGGCTATATTTTTCCAGTCCATATAAGGCTATATTGGTCCTTTCCATATAAGGCTATATTGGTCCTGTCCATATAAGGCTATATTGGTCCTGTCCATATAAGGCTATATTTTTCCAGTCCATATAAGGCTATATTGGTCCTGTCCATATAAGGCTATATTTTTCCAGTCCATATAAGGCTATATTGGTCCTGTCCATATAAGGCTATATTTTTCCAGTCCATATAAGGCTATATTGGTCCTGTCCATATAAGGCTATATTTTTCCAGTCCATATAAGGCTATATTGGTCCTGTCCATATAAGGCTATATTTTTCCAGTCCATATAAGGCTATATTGGTCCTGTCCATATAAGGCTATATTTTTCCAGTCCATATAAGGCTATATTGGTCCTGTCCATATAAGGCTATATTGGTCCTGTCCATATAAGGCTATATTTTTCCAGTCCATATAAGGCTATATTGGTCCTGTCCATATAAGGCTATATTTTTCCAGTCCATATAAGGCTATATTGGTTATATCCATATAAGGCTATATTTTTCCAGTCCATATAAGGCTATATTGGTCCTTTCCATATAAGGCTATATTGTCCTGTCCATATAAGGCTATATTTTTCCAGTCCATATAAGGCTATATTGGTCCTGTCCATATAAGGCTATATTTTTCCAGTCCATATAAGGCTATATTGGTCCTGTCCATATAAGGCTATATTTTTCCAGTCCATATAAGGCTATATTGGTCCTGTCCATATAAGGCTATATTTTTCCAGTCCATATAAGGCTATATTGGTCCTGTCTATATAAGGCTATATTTTTACAGTCCATATAAGGCTATATTGGTCCTGTCCATATAAGGCTATATTGGTCCTGTCCATATAAGGCTATATTTTTCCAGTCCATATAAGGCTATATTGGTCCTGTCCATATAAGGCTATATTTTTCCAGTCCATATAAGGCTATATTGGTCCTGTCCATATAAGGCTATATTTTCCAGTCCATATAAGGCTATATTGGTCCTTTCCATATAAGGCTATATTGGTCCTGTCCATATAAGGCTATATTGGTCCTGTCCATATAAGGCTATATTTTTCCAATCCATATAAGGCTATATTGGTCCTGTCCATATAAGGCTATATTGGTCCTGTCCATATAAGGCTATATTGGTCCTGTCCATATAAGGCTATATTTTTCCAGTCCATATAAGGCTATATTGGTCCTTTCCATATGAGGCTATATTGGTCCTGTCCATATAAGGCTATATTTTTCCAGTCCATATAAGGCTATATTGGTCCTGTCCATATAAGGCTATATTTTTCCAGTCCATATAAGGCTATATTTTTCCAGTCCATATAAGGCTATATTGGTCCTGTCCATATAAGGCTATATTTTTCCAGTCCATATAAGGCTATATTTTTCCAGTCCATATAAGGCTATATTGGTCCTGTCCATATAAGGCTATATTTTTCAAGTCCATATAAGGCTATATTGGTCCTGTCCATATAAGGCTATATTTTTCCAGTCCATATAAGGCTATATTGGTCCTTTCCATATAAGGCTATATTGGTCCTGTCCATATAAGGCTATATTTTTCCAGTCCATATAAGGCTATATTTTTCCAGTCCATATAAGGCTATATTGGTCCTGTCCATATAAGGCTATATTTTTCCAGTCCATATAAGGCTATATTGGTCCTGTCCATATAAGGCTATATTTTTCCAGTCCATATAAGGCTATATTGGTCCTGTCCATATAAGGCTATATTTTTCCAGTCCATATAAGGCTATATTTTTCCAGTCCATATAAGGCTATATTGGTCCTGTCCATATAAGGCTATATTTTTCCAGTCCATATAAGGCTATATTGGTCCTGTCCATATAAGGCTATATTTTTCCAGTCCATATAAGGCTATATTGGTCCTGTCCATATAAGGCTATATTTTTCCAGTCCTTATAAGGCTATATTTTTCAAGTCCATATAAGTCTATATTGGTCCTTTCCATATAAGGCTATATTTTTCCAGTCCATATAAGGCTATATTGGTCCTGTCCATATAAGGCTATATTTTTCCAGTCCATATAAGGCTATATTTTTCAAGTCCATATAAGTCTATATTGGTCCTTTCCATATAAGGCTATATTTTTCCAGTCCATATAAGGCTATATTGGTCCTGTCCATATAAGGCTATATTTTTCCAGTCCATATAAGGCTATATTGGTCCTGTCCATATAAGGCTATATTGGTCCTGTCCATATAAGGCTACATTTTTCCAGTCCATATAAGGCTATATTGGTCCTGTCCATATAAGGCTATATTTTTCCAGTCCATATAAGGCTATATTGGTCCTGTCCATATAAGGCTATATTTTTCCAGTCCATATAAGGCTATATTGGTCCTGTCCATATAAGGCTATATTTTTCCAGTCCATATAAGGCTATATTGGTCCTGTCCATATAAGGCTATATTTTTCCAGTCCATATAAGGCTATATTGGTCCTGTCCATATAAGGCTATATTTTTCCAGTCCATATAAGGCTATATTGGTCCTTTCCATATAAGGCTATATTGGTCCTGTCCATATAAGGCTATATTTTTCCAGTCCATATAAGGCTATATTGGTCCTTTCCATATAAGGCTATATTGGTCCTGTCCATATAAGTCTATATTGGTCCTTTCCATATAAGGCTATATTTTTCCAGTCCATATAAGGCTATATTGGTCCTGTCCATATAAGGCTATATTTTTCCAGTCCATATAAGGCTATATTGGTCCTGTCCATATAAGGCTATATTTTTCCAGTCCATATAAGGCTATATTGGTCCTGTCCATATAAGGCTATATTTTTCCAGTCCATATAAGGCTATATTGGTCCTGTCTATATAAGGCTATATTTTTCCAGTCCATATAAGGCTATATTGGTCCTGTCCATATAAGGCTATATTTTTCCAGTCCATATAAGGCTATATTTTTCCAGTCCGTATAAGGCTATATTGGTCCTGTCCATATAAGGCTATATTTTTCCAGTCCATATAAGGCTATATTGGTCCTATCCATATAAGGCTATATTTTTCCAGTCCATATAAGGCTATATTGGTCCTGTCCATATAAGGCTATATTTTTCCAGTCCATATAAGGCTATATTGGTCCTGTCCATATAAGGCTATATTGGTCCTGTCCATATAAGGCTATATTTTTCCAGTCCATATAAGGCTATATTGGTCCTGTCCATATAAGGCTATATTTTTCCAGTCCATATAAGGCTATATTGGTCCTGTCCATATAAGGCTATATTTTTCCAGTCCATATAAGGCTATATTGGTCCTTTCCATATAAGGCTATATTGGTCCTGTCCATATAAGGCTATATTTTTCCAGTCCATATAAGGCTATATTGGTCCTTTCCATATAAGGCTATATTGGTCCTGTCCATATAAGTCTATATTGGTCCTTTCCATATAAGGCTATATTTTTCCAGTCCATATAAGGCTATATTGGTCCTGTCCATATAAGGCTATATTTTTCCAGTCCATATAAGGCTATATTGGTCCTGTCCATATAAGGCTATATTTTTCCAGTCCATATAAGGCTATATTGGTCCTGTCCATATAAGGCTATATTTTTCCAGTCCATATAAGGCTATATTGGTCCTGTCTATATAAGGCTATATTTTTCCAGTCCATATAAGGCTATATTGGTCCTGTCCATATAAGGCTATATTTTTCCAGTCCATATAAGGCTATATTTTTCCAGTCCGTATAAGGCTATATTGGTCCTGTCCATATAAGGCTATATTTTTCCAGTCCATATAAGGCTATATTGGTCCTATCCATATAAGGCTATATTTTTCCAGTCCATATAAGGCTATATTGGTCCTCTCCATATAAGGCTATATTTTTCCAGTCCATATAAGGCTATATTGGTCCTGTCCATATAAGGCTATATTGGTCCTGTCCATATAAGGCTATATTTTTCCAGTCCATATAAGGCTATATTGGTCCTGTCCATATAAGGCTATATTTTTCCAGTCCATATAAGGCTATATTGGTCCTGTCCATATAAGGCTATATTTTTCCAGTCCATATAAGGCTATATTGGTCCTGTCCATATAAGGCTATATTTTTCCAGTCCATATAAGGCTATATTGGTCCTGTCCATATAAGGCTATATTTTTCCAGTCCATATAAGGCTATATTGGTCCTATCCATATAAGGCTATATTTTTCCAGTCCATATAAGGCTATATTGGTCCTGTCCATATAAGGCTATATTTTTCCAGTCCATATATGGCTATATTTTTCCAGTCCATATAAGGCTATATTGGTCCTGTCCATATAAGGCTATATTGGTCCTGTCCATATAAGGCTATATTTTTCCAGTCCATATAAGGCTATATTGGTCCTTTCCATATAAGACTATATTGGTCCTTTCCATATAAGGCTATATTGGTCCTGTCCATATAAGGCTATATTTTTCCAGTCCATATAAGGCTATATTGGTCCTGTCCATATAAGGCTATATTTTTCCAGTCCATATAAGGCTATATTGGTCCTGTCCATATAAGGCTATATTTTTCCAGTCCATATAAGGCTATATTGGTCCTGTCCATATAAGGCTATATTTTTCCAGTCCATATAAGGCTATATTGGTCCTTTCCATATAAGGCTATATTGGTCCTGTCCATATAAGGCTATATTGGTCCTGTCCATATAAGGCTATATTTTTCCAGTCCATATAAGGCTATATTGGTCCTGTCCATATAAGGCTATATTTTTCCAGTCCATATAAGGCTATATTGGTCCTGTCCATATAAGGCTATATTTTTCCAGTCCATATAAGGCTATATTGGTCCTGTCCATATAAGGCTATATTGGTCCTGTCCATATAAGGCTATATTTTTCCAGTCCATATAAGGCTATATTGGTCCTGTCCATATAAGGCTATATTTTTCCAGTCCATATAAGGCTATATTGGTCCTGTCCATATAAGGCTATATTTTTCCAGTCCATATAAGGCTATATTGGTTCTGTCCATATAAGGCTATATTTTTCCAGTCCATATAAGTCTATATTGGTCCTGTCCATATAAGGCTATATTTTTCCAGTCCATATAAGGCTATATTGGTCCTGTCCATATAAGGCTATATTTTTCCAGTCCATATAAGGCTATATTGGTCCTGTCCATATAAGGCTATATTTTTCCAGTCCATATAAGGCTATATTTTTCCAGTCCATATAAGGGTATATTGGTCCTGTCCATATAAGGCTATATTTTTCCAGTCCATATAAGGCTATATTGGTCCTGTCCATATAAGGCTATATTTTTCCAGTCCATATAAGGCTATATTGGTCCTGTCCATATAAGGCTATATTTTTCCAGTCCATATAAGGCTATATTGGTCCTTTCCATATAAGGCTATATTGGTCCTGTCCATATAAGGCTATATTTTTCCAGTCCATATAAGGCTATATTGGTCCTATCCATATAAGGCTATATTTTTCCAGTCCATATAAGGCTATATTGGTCCTGTCCATATAAGGCTATATTGGTCCTTTCCATATAAGGCTATATTGGTCCTGTCCATATAAGGCTATATTGGTCCTGTCCATATAAGGCTATATTTTTCCAGTCCATATAAGGCTATATTGGTCCTGTCCATATAAGGCTATATTTTTCCAGTCCATATAAGGCTATATTGGTCCTGTCCATATAAGGCTATATTTTTCCAGTCCATATAAGGCTATATTGGTCCTGTCCATATAAGGCTATATTTTTCCAGTCCATATAAGGCTATATTGGTCCTGTCCATATAAGGCTATATTTTTCCAGTCCATATAAGGCTATATTGGTCCTATCCATATAAGGCTATATTTTTCCAGTCCATATAAGGCTATATTGGTCCTGTCCATATAAGGCTATATTTTTCCAGTCCATATAATGCTATATTTTTCCAGTCCATATAAGGCTATATTGGTCCTGTCCATATAAGGCTATATTGGTCCTGTCCATATAAGGCTATATTTTTCCAGTCCATATAAGGCTATATTGGTCCTTTCCATATAAGACTATATTGGTCCTTTCCATATAAGGCTATATTGGTCCTGTCCATATAAGGCTATATTTTTCCAGTCCATATAAGGCTATATTGGTCCTGTCCATATAAGGCTATATTTTTCCAGTCCATATAAGGCTATATTGGTCCTTTCCATATAAGGCTATATTGGTCCTGTCCATATAAGGCTATATTGGTCCTGTCCATATAAGGCTATATTGGACCTGTCCATATAAGGCTATATTGGTCCTGTCCATATAAGGCTATATTTTTCCAGTCCATATAAGGCTATATTGGTCCTGTCCATATAAGGCTATATTTTTCCAGTCCATATAAGGCTATATTGGTCCTGTCCATATAAGGCTATATTTTTTCCAGTCCATATAAGGCTATATTTTTCCAGTCCATATAAGGCTATGTTGGTCCTGTCCATATAAGGCTATATTTTTCCAGTCCATATAAGGCTATATTTTTCCAGTCCATATAAGGCTGTATTGGTCCTGTCCATATAAGGCTATATTTTTCCAGTCCATATAAGGCTATATTGGTCCTGTCCATATAAGGCTATATTTTTCCAGTCCATATAAGGCTATATTTTTCCAGTCCATATAAGGCTATATTTTTCCAGTCCATATAAGGCTATATTGGTCCTTTCCATATAAGGCTATATTGGTCCTGTCCATATAAGGCTATATTTTTCCAGTCCATATAAGGCTATATTGGTCCTGTCCATATAAGGCTATATTTTTCCAGTCCATATAAGGCTATATTGGTCCTGTCCATATAAGGCTATATTTTTCCAGTCCATATAAGGCTATATTGGTCCTGTCCATATAAGGCTATATTTTCCAGTCCATATAAGGCTATATTGGTCCTGTCCATATAAGGCTATATTTTTCCAGTCCATATAAGGCTATATTGGTCCTGTCCATATAAGGCTATATTTTTCCAGTCCATATAAGGCTATATTTTTCCAGTCCATATAAGGCTATATTGGTCCTGTCCATATAAGGCTATATTTTTCCAGTCCATATAAGGCTATATTGGTCCTGTCCATATAAGGCTATATTTTTCCAGTCCATATAAGGCTATATTTTTCCAGTCCATATAAGGCTATATTGGTCCTTTCCATATAAGGCTATATTGGTCCTGTCCATATAAGGCTATATTTTTCCAGTCCATATAAGGCTATATTGGTCCTGTCCATATAAGGCTATATTTTTCCTGTCCATATAAGGCTATATTGGTCCTGTCCATATAAGGCTATATTTTTCCAGTCCATATAAGGCTATATTGGTCCTGTCCATATAAGGCTATATTTTCCAGTCCATATAAGGCTATATTGGTCCTGTCCATATAAGGCTATATTTTTCCAGTCCATATAAGGCTATATTGGTCCTGTCCATATAAGGCTATATTTTTCCAGTCCATATAAGGCTATATTGGTCCTGTCCATATAAGGCTATATTTTTCCAGTCCTTATAAGGCTATATTTTTCAAGTCCATATAAGTCTATATTGGTCCTTTCCATATAAGGCTATATTTTTCCAGTCCATATAAGGCTATATTGGTCCTGTCCATATAAGGCTATATTTTTCCAGTCCATATAAGGCTATATTTTTCAAGTCCATATAAGTCTATATTGGTCCTTTCCATATAAGGCTATATTTTTCGGGTCCATATAAGGCTATATTGGTCCTGTCCATATAAGGCTATATTTTTCCAGTCCATATAAGGCTATATTGGTCCTGTCCATATAAGGCTATATTTTTCCAGTCCATATAAGGCTATATTGGTCCTGTCCATATAAGGCTATATTTTTCCAGTCCATATAAGGCTATATTGGTCCTATCCATATAAGGCTATATTTTTCCAGTCAATATAAGGCTATATTGGTCCTGTCCATATAAGGCTATATTTTTCCAGTCCATATAAGGCTATATTGGTCCTGTCCATATAAGGCTATATTTTTCCAGTCCATATAAGGCTATATTGGTCCTTTCCATATAAGGCTATATTGGTCCTGTCCATATAAGGCTATATTTTTCCAGTCCATATAAGGCTATATTGGTCCTGTCCATATAAGGCTATATTTTTCCAGTCCATATAAGGCTATATTGGTCCTGTCCATATAAGGCTATATTTTTCCAGTCCATATAAGGCTATATTGGTCCTTTCCATATAAGGCTATATTTTTCCAGTCCATATAAGGCTATATTGGTCCTATCCATATAAGGCTATATTGGTCCTGTCCATATAAGGCTATATTGGTCCTGTCCATATAAGGCTATATTTTTCCAGTCCATATAAGGCTATATTGGTCCTGTCCATATAAGGCTATATTTTTCCAGTCCATATAAGGCTATATTGGTCCTGTCCATATAAGGCTATATTGGTCCTGTCCATATAAGGCTATATTTTTCCAGTCCATATAAGGCTATATTGGTCCTGTCCATATAAGACTATATTTTTCCAGTCCATATAAGGCTATATTGGTCCTGTCCATATAAGGCTATATTTTTCCAGTCCATATAAGGCTATATTGGTCCTGTCCATATAAGGCTATATTTTTCCAGTCCATATAAGGCTATATTGGTCCTGTCCATATAAGGCTATATTTTTCCAGTCCATATAAGGCTATATTGGTCCTGTCCATATAAGGCTATATTGGTCCTGTCCATATAAGGCTATATTTTTCCAGTCCATATAAGGCTATATTGGTCCTGTCCATATAAGGCTATATTTTTCCAGTCCATATAAGGCTATATTGGTCCTGTCCATATAAGGCTATATTGGTCCTGTCCATATAAGGCTATATTTTTCCAGTCCATATAAGGCTATATTGGTCCTGTCCATATAAGGCTATATTTTTCCAGTCCATATAAGGCTATATTGGTCCTGTCCATATAAGGCTATATTTTTCCAGTCCATATAAGGCTATATTGGTCCTGTCCATATAAGGCTATATTTTTCCAGTCCATATAAGGCTATATTGGTCCTGTCCATATAAGGCTATATTTTTCCAGTCCATATAAGGCTATATTGGTCCTGTCCATATAAGTCTATATTTTTCCAGTCCATATAAGGCTATATTGGTCCTGTCCATATAAGGCTATATTTTTCCAGTCCATATAAGGCTATATTGGTCCTGTCCATATAAGGCTATATTTTTCCAGTCCATATAAGGCTATATTGGTCCTGTCCATATAAGGCTATATTTTTCCAGTCCATATAAGGCTATATTGGTCCTGTCCATATAAGGCTATATTTTTCCAGTCCATATAAGGCTATATTGGTCCTGTCCATATAAGGCTATATTTTTCCAGTCCATATAAGGCTATATTGGTCCTGTCCATATAAGGCTATATTTTTCCAGTCCATATAAGGCTATATTGGTCCTTTCCATATAAGGCTATATTGGTCCTGTCCATATAAGGCTATATTTTTCCAGTCCATATAAGGCTGTATTGGTCCTGTCCATATAAGGCTATATTTTTCCAGTCCATATAAGGCTGTATTGGTCCTGTCCATATAAGGCTATATTTTTCCAGTCCATATAAGGCTGTATTGGTCCTGTCCATATAAGGCTATATTTTTCCAGTCCATGTAAGGCTATATTGGTCCTGTCCATATAAGGCTATATTTTTCCAGTCCATATAAGGCTATATTGGTCCTGTCCATATAAGGCTATATTTTTCCAGTCCATATAAGGCTATATTGGTCCTGTCCATATAAGGCTATATTTTTCCAGTCCATATAAGGCTATATTGGTCCTATCCATATAAGGCTATATTGGTCCTGTCCATATAAGGCTATATTGGTCCTGTCCATATAAGGCTATATTTTTCCAGTCCATATAAGGCTATATTGGTCCTGTCCATATAAGGCTATATTTTTCCAGTCCATATAAGGCTATATTTTTCCAGTCCATATAAGGCTATATTGGTCCTGTCCATATAAGGCTATATTTTTCCAGTCCATATAAGGCTATATTGGTCCTGTCCATATAAGGCTATATTTTTCCAGTCCATATAAGGCTATATTGGTCCTGTCCATATAAGGCTATATTTTTCCAGTCCATATAAGGCTATATTGGTCCTTTCCATATAAGGCTATATTGGTCCTGTCCATATAAGGCTATATTTTTCCACTCCATATAAGGCTATATTGGTCCTGTCCATATAAGGCTATATTTTTCCAGTCCATATAAGGCTATATTGGTCCTGTCCATATAAGGCTATATTTTTCCAGTCCATATAAGGCTATATTGGTCCTTTCCATATAAGGCTATATTTTTCCAGTCCATATAAGGCTATATTGGTCCTTTCCATATAAGGCTATATTGGTCCTGTCCATATAAGGCTATATTGGTCCTGTCCATATAAGGCTATATTTTTCCAGTCCATATAAGGCTATATTGGTCCTGTCCATATAAGGCTATATTTTTCCAGTCCATATAAGGCTATATTGGTCCTGTCCATATAAGGCTATATTTTTCCAGTCCATATAAGGCTATATTGGTCCTGTCCATATAAGGCTATATTGGTCCTGTCCATATAAGGCTATATTTTTCCAGTCCATATAAGGCTATATTGGTCCTGTCCATATAAGACTATATTTTTCCAGTCCATATAAGGCTATATTGGTCCTGTCCATATAAGGCTATATTTTTCCAGTCCATATAAGGCTATATTGGTCCTGTCCATATAAGGCTATATTTTTCCAGTCCATATAAGGCTATATTGGTCCTGTCCATATAAGGCTATATTTTTCCAGTCCATATAAGGCTATATTGGTCCTGTCCATATAAGGCTATATTGGTCCTGTCCATATAAGGCTATATTTTTCCAGTCCATATAAGGCTATATTGGTCCTGTCCATATAAGGCTATATTTTTCCAGTCCATATAAGGCTATATTGGTCCTGTCCATATAAGGCTATATTTTTCCAGTCCATATAAGGCTATATTGGTCCTGTCCATATAAGGCTATATTGGTCCTGTCCATATAAGGCTATATTTTTCCAGTCCATATAAGGCTATATTGGTCCTGTCCATATAAGGCTATATTTTTCCAGTCCATATAAGGCTATATTGGTCCTGTCCATATAAGGCTATATTTTTCCAGTCCATATAAGGCTATATTGGTCCTGTCCATATAAGGCTATATTTTTCCAGTCCATATAAGGCTATATTGGTCCTGTCCATATAAGGCTATATTTTTCCAGTCCATATAAGGCTATATTGGTCCTGTCCATATAAGGCTATATTTTTCCAGTCCATATAAGGCTATATTGGTCCTGTCCATATAAGGCTATATTGGTCCTGTCCATATAAGGCTATATTTTTCCAGTCCATATAAGGCTATATTGGTCCTGTCCATATAAGGCTATATTTTTCCAGTCCATATAAGGCTATATTGGTCCTGTCCATATAAGGCTATATTGGTCCTGTCCATATAAGGCTATATTTTTCCAGTCCATATAAGGCTATATTGGTCCTGTCCATATAAGGCTATATTTTTCCAGTCCATATAAGGCTATATTGGTCCTGTCCATATAAGGCTATATTTTTCCAGTCCATATAAGGCTATATTGGTCCTGTCCATATAAGGCTATATTTTTCCAGTCCATATAAGGCTATATTTGTCCTGTCCATATAAGGCTATATTTTTCCAGTCCATATAAGGCTATATTGGTCCTGTCCATATAAGGCTATATTTTTCCAGTCCATATAAGGCTATATTGGTCCTGTCCATATAAGGCTATATTGGTCCTGTCCATATAAGGCTATATTTTTCCAGTCCATATAAGGCTATATTGGTCCTGTCCATATAAGGCTATATTTTTCCAGTCCATATAAGGCTATATTGGTGCTTTCCATATAAGGCTATATTGGTCCTGTCCATATAAGTCTATATTTTTCCAGTCCATATAAGGCTATATTGGTCCTGTCCATATAAGGCTATATTTTTCCAGTCCATATAAGGCTATATTGGTCCTGTCCATATAAGGCTATATTTTTCCAGTCCATATAAGGCTATATTGGTCCTGTCCATATAAGGCTATATTTTTCCAGTCCATATAAGGCTATATTGGTCCTGTCCATATAAGGCTATATTTTTCCAGTCCATATAAGGCTATATTGGTCCTGTCCATATAAGGCTATATTGGTCCTATCCATATAAGGCTATATTGGTCCTGTCCATATAAGGCTATATTGGTCCTGTCCATATAAGGCTATATTTTTCCAGTCCATATAAGGCTATATTGGTCCTGTCCATATAAGGCTATATTTTTCCAGTCCATATAAGGCTATATTGGTCCTGTCCATATAAGGCTATATTTTTCCAGTCCATATAAGGCTATATTTTTCCAGTCCATATAAGGCTATATTGGTCCTTTCCATATAAGGCTATATTGGTCCTGTCCATATAAGGCTATATAAGGCTATATTTTTCCAGTCCATATAAGGCTATATTGGTCCTGTCCATATAAGGCTATATTTTTCCAGTCCATATAAGGCTATATTGGTCCTGTCCATATAAGGCTATATTTTTCCAGTCCATATAAGGCTATATTGGTCCTTTCCATATAAGGCTATATTGGTCCTGTCCATATAAGGCTATATTTTTCCAGTCCATATAAGGCTATATTGGTCCTGTCCATATAAGGCTATATTTTTCCAGTCCATATAAGGCTATATTGGTCCTGTCCATATAAGGCTATATTGGTCCTGTCCATATAAGGCTATATTTTTCCAGTCCATATAAGGCTATATTGGTCCTGTCCATATAAGGCTATATTTTTCCAGTCCATATAAGGCTATATTGGTCCTGTCCATATAAGGCTATATTTTTCCAGTCCATATAAGGCTATATTGGTCCTGTCCATATAAGGCTATATTTTTCCAGTCCATATAAGGCTATATTGGTCCTGTCCATATAAGGCTATATTTTTCCAGTCCATATAAGGCTATATTGGTCCTGTCCATATAAGGCTATATTTTTCCAGTCCATATAAGGCTATATTGGTCCTGTCCATATAAGGCTATATTTTTCCAGTCCATATAAGGCTATATTGGTCCTTTCCATATAAGGCTATATTGGTCCTGTCCATATAAGGCTATATTTTTCCAGTCCATATAAGGCTATATTGGTCCTGTCCATATAAGGCTATATTTTTCCAGTCCATATAAGGCTATATTGGTCCTGTCCATATAAGGCTATATTTTTCCAGTCCATATAAGGCTATATTGGTCCTGTCCATATAAGGCTATATTTTTCCAGTCCATATAAGGCTATATTGGTCCTGTCCATATAAGGCTATATTTTTCCAGTCCATATAAGGCTATATTGGTCCTGTCCATATAAGGCTATATTTTTCCAGTCCATATAAGGCTATATTGGTCCTTTCCATATAAGGCTATATTGGTCCTGTCCATATAAGGCTATATTTTTCCAGTCCATATAAGGCTATATTGGTCCTGTCCATATAAGGCTATATTTTTCCAGTCCATATAAGGCTATATTTTTCCAGTCCATATAAGGCTATATTGGTCCTGTCCATATAAGGCTATATTTTTCCAGTCCATATAAGGCTATATTGGTCCTTTCCATATAAGGCTATATTTTTCCAGTCCATATAAGGCTATATTGGTCCTTTCCATATAAGGCTATATTGGTCCTGTCCATATAAGGCTATATTTTTCCAGTCCATATAAGGCTATATTGGTCCTGTCCATATAAGGCTATATTTTTCCAGTCCATATAAGGCTATATTGGTCCTGTCCATATAAGGCTATATTTTTCCAGTCCATATAAGGCTATATTGGTCCTTTCCATATAAGGCTATATTGGTCCTGTCCATATAAGGCTATATTTTTCCAGTCCATATAAGGCTATATTGGTCCTGTCCATATAAGGCTATATTTTTCCAGTCCATATAAGGCTATATTGGTCCTGTCCATATAAGGCTATATTGGTCCTGTCCATATAAGGCTATATTTTTCCAGTCCATATAAGGCTATATTGGTCCTGTCCATATAAGGCTATATTTTTCCAGTCCATATAAGGCTATATTGGTCCTGTCCATATAAGGCTATATTTTTCCAGTCCATATAAGGCTATATTGGTCCTGTCCATATAAGGCTATATTTTTCCAGTCCATATAAGGCTATATTGGTCCTGTCCATATAAGGCTATATTTTTCCAGTCCATATAAGGCTATATTGGTCCTGTCCATATAAGGCTATATTTTTCCAGTCCATATAAGGCTATATTGGTCCTGTCCATATAAGGCTATATTTTTCCAGTCCATATAAGGCTATATTGGTCCTGTCCATATAAGGCTATATTTTTCCAGTCCATATAAGGCTATATTGGTCCTGTCCATATAAGGCTATATTTTTCCAGTCCATATAAGGCTATATTGGTCCTGTCCATATAAGGCTATATTGGTCCTGTCCATATAAGGCTATATTTTTCCAGTCCATATAAGGCTATATTGGTCCTGTCCATATAAGGCTATATTTTTCCAGTCCATATAAGGCTATATTGGTCCTGTCCATATAAGGCTATATTTTTCCAGTCCATATAAGGCTATATTGGTCCTGTCCATATAAGGCTATATTTTTCCAGTCCATATAAGGCTATATTTTTCCAGTCCATATAAGGCTATATTGGTCCTGTCCATATAAGGCTATATTTTTCCAGTCCATATAAGGCTATATTGGTCCTTTCCATATAAGGCTATATTGGTCCTGTCCATATAAGGCTATATTTTTCCAGTCCATATAAGGCTATATTGGTCCTGTCCATATAAGGCTATATTTTTCCAGTCCATATAAGGCTATATTGGTCCTGTCCATATAAGGCTATATTTTTCCAGTCCATATAAGGCTATATTGGTCCTGTCCATATAAGGCTATAGTGGTCCTGTCCATATAAGGCTATATTGGTCCTGTCCATATAAGGCTATATTTTTCCACTCCATATAAGGCTATATTTTTCCAGTCCATATAAGGCTATATTGGTCCTGTCCATATAAGGCTATATTTTTCCAGTCCATATAAGGCTATATTGGTCCTTTCCATATAAGGCTATATTTTTCCAGTCCATATAAGGCTATATTGGTCCTTTCCATATAAGGCTATATTGGTCCTGTCCATATAAGGCTATATTTTTCCAGTCCATATAAGGCTATATTGGTCCTGTCCATATAAGGCTATATTTTTCCAGTCCATATAAGGCTATATTGGTCCTGTCCATATAAGGCTATATTTTTCCAGTCCATATAAGGCTATATTGGTCCTGTCCATATAAGGCTATATTTTTCCAGTCCATATAAGGCTATATTGGTCCTGTCCATATAAGGCTATATTTTTCCAGTCCATATAAGGCTATATTGGTCCTGTCCATATAAGGCTATATTTTTCCAGTCCATATAAGGCTATATTGGTCCTGTCCATATAAGGCTATATTTTTCCAGTCCATATAAGGCTATATTGGTCCTTTCCATATACGGCTATATTTTTCCAGTCCATATAAGGCTATATTGGTCCTTTCCATATAAGGCTATATTTTTCCAGTCCATATAAGGCTATATTGGTCCTGTCCATATAAGGCTATATTTTTCCAGTCCATATAAGGCTATATTGGTCCTGTCCATATAAGGCTATATTTTTCCAGTCCATATAAGGCTATATTGGTCCTTTCCATATAAGGCTATATTGGTCCTGTCCATATAAGGCTATATTTTTCCAGTCCATATAAGGCTATATTGGTCCTGTCCATATAAGGCTATATTTTTCCAGTCCATATAAGGCTATATTGGTCCTGTCCATATAAGGCTATATTTTTCCAGTCCATATAAGGCTATATTGGTCCTGTCCATATAAGGCTATATTTTTCCAGTCCATATAAGGCTATATTGGTCCTGTCCATATAAGGCTATATTTTTCCAGTCCATATAAGGCTATATTGGTCCTGTCCATATAAGGCTATATTTTTCCAGTCCATATAAGGCTATATTGGTCCTTTCCATATAAGGCTATATTGGTCCTGTCCATATAAGGCTATATTTTTCCAGTCCATATAAGGCTATATTGGTCCTATCCATATAAGGCTATATTGGTCCTGTCCATATAAGGCTATATTGGTCCTTTCCATATAAGGCTATATTGGTCCTGTCCATATAAGGCTATATTTTTCCACTCCATATAAGGCTATATTGGTCCTGTCCTATATTGGTCCTGTCCATATAAGGCTATATTGGTCCAGTCCATATAAGGCTATATTTTTCCAGTCCATATAAGGCTATATTGGTCCTGTCCATATAAGGCTATATTTTTCCAGTCCATATAAGGCTATATTAGTCCTGTCCATATAAGGCTATATTTTTCCAGTCCATATAAGGCTATATTGGTCCTGTCCATATAAGGCTATAGTTTTCCAGTCCATATAAGGCTATATTGGTCCTGTCCATATAAGGCTATATTGGTCCTGTCCATATAAGGCTATATTTTTGCAGTCCATATAAGGCTATATTGGTCCTGTCCATATAAGGCTATATTTTTCCAGTCCATATAAGGCTATATTGGTCCTGTCCATATAAGGCTATATTTTTCCAGTCCATATAAGGCTATATTGGTCCTTTCCATATAAGGCTATATTGGTCCTGTCCATATAAGGCTATATTTTTCCAGTCCATATAAGGCTATATTGGTCCTGTCCATATAAGGCTATATTTTTCCAGTCCATATATGGATATATTGGTCCTGTCCATATAAGGCTATATTTTTCCAGTCCATATAAGGCTATATTGGTCCTGTCCATATAAGGCTATATTTTTCCAGTCCATATAAGGCTATATTGGTCCTGTCCATATAAGGCTATATTTTTCCAGTCCATATAAGGCTATATTGGTCCTGTCCATATAAGGCTATATTGGTCCTGTCCATATAAGGCTATATTTTTCCAGTCCATATAAGGCTATATTGGTCCTGTCCATATAAGGCTATATTTTTCCAGTCCATATAAGGCTATATTGGTCCTGTCCATATAAGGCTATATTTTTCCAGTCCATATAAGGCTATATTGGTCCTGTCCATATAAGGCTATAGTGGTCCTGTCCATATAAGGCTATATTTTTCCAGTCCATATAAGGCTATATTGGTCCTGTCCATATAAGGCTATATTTTTCCAGTCCATATAAGGCTATATTGGTCCTGTCCATATAAGGCTATATTGGTCCTTTCCATATAAGGCTATATTGGTCCTGTCCATATAAGGCTATATTTTTCCAGTCCATATAAGGCTATATTGGTCCTGTCCATATAAGGCTATATTTTTCCAGTCCATATAAGGCTATATTGGTCCTGTCCATATAAGGCTATATTTTTCCAGTCCATATAAGGCTATATTGGTCCTTTCCATATAAGGCTATATTGGTCCTGTCCATATAAGGCTATATTTTTCCAGTCCATATAAGGCTATATTGGTCCTGTCCATATAAGGCTATATTTTTCCAGTCCATATAAGGCTATATTGGTCCTGTCCATATAAGGCTATATTGGTCCTGTCCATATAAGGCTATATTTTTCCAGTCCATATAAGGCTATATTGGTCCTGTCCATATAAGGCTATATTTTTCCAGTCCATATAAGGCTATATTGGTCCTGTCCATATAAGGCTATATTTTTCCAGTCCATATAAGGCTATATTGGTCCTGTCCATATAAGGCTATATTTTTCCAGTCCATATAAGGCTATATTGGTCCTGTCCATATAAGGCTATATTTTTCCAGTCCATATAAGGCTATATTGGTCCTGTCCATATAAGGCTATATTTTTCCAGTCCATATAAGGCTATATTGGTCCTGTCCATATAAGGCTATATTTTTCCAGTCCATATAAGGCTATATTGGTCCTGTCCATATAAGGCTATATTTTTCCAGTCCATATAAGGCTATATTGGTCCTGTCCATATAAGGCTATATTTTTCCAGTCCATATAAGGCTATATTGGTCCTGTCCATATAAGGCTATATTGGTCCTGTCCATATAAGGCTATATTTTTCCAGTCCATATAAGGCTATATTGGTCCTGTCCATATAAGGCTATATTTTTCCAGTCCATATAAGGCTATATTGGTCCTGTCCATATAAGGCTATATTTTTCCAGTCCATATAAGGCTATATTTTTCCAGTCCATATAAGGCTATATTGGTCCTGTCCATATAAGGCTATATTTTTCCAGTCCATATAAGGCTATATTGGTCCTGTCCATATAAGGCTATATTTTTCCAGTCCATATAAGGCTATATTGGTCCTTTCCATATAAGGCTATATTGGTCCTGTCCATATAAGGCTATATTTTTCCAGTCCATATAAGGCTATATTGGTCCTGTCCATATAAGGCTATATTTTTCCAGTCCATATAAGGCTATATTGGTCCTGTCCATATAAGGCTATATTTTTCCAGTCCATATAAGGCTATATTGGTCCTGTCCATATAAGGCTATAGTGGTCCTGTCCATATAAGGCTATATTGGTCCTGTCCATATAAGGCTATATTTTTCCACTCCATATAAGGCTATATTTTTCCAGTCCATATAAGGCTATATTGGTCCTGTCCATATAAGGCTATATTTTTCCAGTCCATATAAGGCTATATTGGTCCTTTCCATATAAGGCTATATTTTTCCAGTCCATATAAGGCTATATTGGTCCTTTCCATATAAGGCTATATTGGTCCTGTCCATATAAGGCTATATTTTTCCAGTCCATATAAGGCTATATTGGTCCTGTCCATATAAGGCTATATTTTTCCAGTCCATATAAGGCTATATTGGTCCTGTCCATATAAGGCTATATTTTTCCAGTCCATATAAGGCTATATTGGTCCTGTCCATATAAGGCTATATTTTTCCAGTCCATATAAGGCTATATTGGTCCTGTCCATATAAGGCTATATTTTTCCAGTCCATATAAGGCTATATTGGTCCTGTCCATATAAGGCTATATTTTTCCAGTCCATATAAGGCTATATTGGTCCTGTCCATATAAGGCTATATTTTTCCAGTCCATATAAGGCTATATTGGTCCTTTCCATATACGGCTATATTTTTCCAGTCCATATAAGGCTATATTGGTCCTTTCCATATAAGGCTATATTTTTCCAGTCCATATAAGGCTATATTGGTCCTGTCCATATAAGGCTATATTTTTCCAGTCCATATAAGGCTATATTGGTCCTGTCCATATAAGGCTATATTTTTCCAGTCCATATAAGGCTATATTGGTCCTTTCCATATAAGGCTATATTGGTCCTGTCCATATAAGGCTATATTTTTCCAGTCCATATAAGGCTATATTGGTCCTGTCCATATAAGGCTATATTTTTCCAGTCCATATAAGGCTATATTGGTCCTGTCCATATAAGGCTATATTTTTCCAGTCCATATAAGGCTATATTGGTCCTGTCCATATAAGGCTATATTTTTCCAGTCCATATAAGGCTATATTGGTCCTGTCCATATAAGGCTATATTTTTCCAGTCCATATAAGGCTATATTGGTCCTGTCCATATAAGGCTATATTTTTCCAGTCCATATAAGGCTATATTGGTCCTTTCCATATAAGGCTATATTGGTCCTGTCCATATAAGGCTATATTTTTCCAGTCCATATAAGGCTATATTGGTCCTATCCATATAAGGCTATATTGGTCCTGTCCATATAAGGCTATATTGGTCCTTTCCATATAAGGCTATATTGGTCCTGTCCATATAAGGCTATATTTTTCCACTCCATATAAGGCTATATTGGTCCTGTCCTATATTGGTCCTGTCCATATAAGGCTATATTGGTCCAGTCCATATAAGGCTATATTTTTCCAGTCCATATAAGGCTATATTGGTCCTGTCCATATAAGGCTATATTTTTCCAGTCCATATAAGGCTATATTAGTCCTGTCCATATAAGGCTATATTTTTCCAGTCCATATAAGGCTATATTGGTCCTGTCCATATAAGGCTATAGTTTTCCAGTCCATATAAGGCTATATTGGTCCTGTCCATATAAGGCTATATTGGTCCTGTCCATATAAGGCTATATTTTTGCAGTCCATATAAGGCTATATTGGTCCTGTCCATATAAGGCTATATTTTTCCAGTCCATATAAGGCTATATTGGTCCTGTCCATATAAGGCTATATTTTTCCAGTCCATATAAGGCTATATTGGTCCTTTACATATAAGGCTATATTGGTCCTGTCCATATAAGGCTATATTTTTCCAGTCCATATAAGGCTATATTGGTCCTGTCCATATAAGGCTATATTTTTCCAGTCCATATATGGATATATTGGTCCTGTCCATATAAGGCTATATTTTTCCAGTCCATATAAGGCTATATTGGTCCTGTCCATATAAGGCTATATTTTTCCAGTCCATATTAGGCTATATTGGTCCTGTCCATATAAGGCTATATTTTTCCAGTCCATATAAGGCTATATTGGTCCTGTCCATATAAGGCTATATTGGTCCTGTCCATATAAGGCTATATTTTTCCAGTCCATATAAGGCTATATTGGTCCTGTCCATATAAGGCTATATTTTTCCAGTCCATATAAGGCTATATTGGTCCTGTCCATATAAGGCTATATTTTTCCAGTCCATATAAGGCTATATTGGTCCTGTCCATATAAGGCTATAGTGGTCCTGTCCATATAAGGCTATATTTTTCCAGTCCATATAAGGCTATATTGGTCCTGTCCATATAAGGCTATATTTTTCCAGTCCATATAAGGCTATATTGGTCCTGTCCATATAAGGCTATATTTTTCCAGTCCATATAAGGCTATATTGGTCCTGTCCATATAAGGCTATATTTTGCCAGTCCATATAAGTCTATATTGGTCCTGTCCATATAAGGCTATATTTTTCCAGTCCATATAAGGCTATATTGGTCCTGTCCATATAAGGCTATATTTTTCCAGTCCATATAAGGCTATATTGGTCCTGTCCATATAAGGCTATATTGGTCCTGTCCATATAAGGCTATATTTTTCCAGTCCATATAAGGTTATATTGGTCCTGTCCATATAAGGCTATATTTTTCCAGTCCATATAAGGCTATATTTTTCCAGTCCATATAAGGCTATATTTTCCAGTCCATATAAGGCTATATTTTTCCAGTCCATATAAGGCTATATTGGTCCTGTCCATATAAGGCTATATTTTTCCAGTCCATATAAGGCTATATTGGTCCTGTCCATATAAGGCTATATTTTTCCAGTCCATATAAGGCTATATTGGTCCTTTCCATATAAGGCTATATTGGTCCTGTCCATATAAGGCTATATTTTTCCAGTCCATATAAGGCTATATTGGTCCTGTCCATATAAGGCTATATTTTTCCAGTCCATATAAGGCTATATTGGTCCTGTCCATATAAGGCTATAGTGGTCCTGTCCATATAAGGCTATATTTTTCCAGTCCATATAAGGCTATATTGGTCCTGTCCATATAAGGCTATATTTTTCCAGTCCATATAAGGCTATATTGGTCCTGTCCATATAAGGCTATATTTTTCCAGTCCATATAAGGCTATATTGGTCCTGTCCATATAAGGCTATATTTTTCCAGTCCATATAAGGCTATATTGGTCCTGTCCATATAAGGCTATATTTTTCCAGTCCATATAAGGCTATATTGGTCCTGTCCATATAAGGCTATATTTTTCCAGTCCATATAAGGCTATATTGGTCCTGTCCATATAAGGCTATATTTTTCCAGTCCATATAAGGCTATATTGGTCCTTTCCATATAAGGCTATATTGGTCCTGTCCATATAAGGCTATATTTTTCCAGTCCATATAAGGCTATATTGGTCCTGTCCATATAAGGCTATATTTTTCCAGTCCATATAAGGCTATATTGGTCCTGTCCATATAAGGCTATATTTTTCCAGTCCATATAAGGCTATATTGGTCCTGTCCATATAAGGCTATATTTTTCCAGTCCATATAAGGCTATATTGGTCCTGTCCATATAAGGCTATATTTTTCCAGTCCATATAAGGCTATATTGGTCCTGTCCATATAAGGCTATATTGGTCCTGTCCATATAAGGCTATATTTTTCCAGTCCATATAAGGCTATATTGGTCCTGTCCATATAAGGCTATATTTTTCCAGTCCATATAAGGCTATATTGGTCCTTTCCATATAAGGCTATATTGGTCCTGTCCATATAAGGCTATATTGGTCCTGTCCATATAAGGCTATATTTTTCCAGTCCATATAAGGCTATATTGGTCCTGTCCATATAAGGCTATATTTTTCCAGTCCATATAAGGCTATATTGGTCCTTTCCATATAAGGCTATATTCGTCCTGTCCATATAAGGCTATATTTTTCCAGTCCATATAAGGCTATATTGGTCCTGTCCATATAAGGCTATATTTTTCCAGTCCATATAAGGCTATATTGGTCCTGTCCATATAAGGCTATATTTTTCCAGTCCATATAAGGCTATATTGGTCCTGTCCATATAAGGCTATATTTTTCCAGTCCATATAAGGCTATATTGGTCCTGTCCATATAAGGCTATATTTTTCCAGTCCATATAAGGCTATATTGGTCCTGTCCATATAAGGCTATATTGGTCCTGTCCATATAAGGCTATATTTTTCCAGTCCATATAAGGCTATATTGGTCCTGTCCATATAAGGCTATATTGGTCCTGTCCATATAAGGCTATATTTTTCCAGTCCATATAAGGCTATATTGGTCCTGTCCATATAAGGCTATATTTTTCCAGTCCATATAAGGCTATATTGGTCCTGTCCATATAAGGCTATATTTTTCCAGTCCATATAAGGCTATATTGGTCCTGTCCATATAAGGCTATATTTTTCCAGTCCATATAAGGCTATATTGGTCCTGTCCATATAAGGCTATATTTTTCCAGTCCATATAAGGCTGTATTGGTCCTTTCCATATAAGGCTATATTGGTCCTGTCCATATAAGGCTATATTTTTCCAGTCCATATAAGGCTATATTGGTCCTGTCCATCTAAGGCTATATTTTTCCAGTCCATATAAGGCTATATTGGTTCTGTCCATATAAGGCTATATTTTTCCAGTCCATATAAGGCTATATTGGTCCTGTCCATATAAGGCTATATTTTTCCAGTCCATATAAGGCTATATTGGTCCTGTCCATATAAGGCTATATTTTTCCAGTCCATATAAGGCTATATTGGTCCTGTCCATATAAGGCTATATTTTTCCAGTCCATATAAGGCTATATTGGTCCTGTCCATATAAGGCTATATTTTTCCAGTCCATATAAGGCTATATTGGTCCTATCCATATAAGGCTATACTGGTCCTGTCCATATAAGGCTATATTGGTCCTGTCCATATAAGGCTATATTTTTCCAGTCCATATAAGGCTATATTTTTCCAGTCCATATAAGGCTATATTGGTCCTGTCCATATAAGGCTATATTTTTCCAGTCCATATAAGGCTATATTTTTCCAGTCCATATAAGGCTATATTGGTCCTGTCCATATAAGGCTATATTTTTCCAGTCCATATAAGGCTATATTTTTCCAGTCCATATAAGGCTATATTGGTCCTGTCCATATAAGGCTATATTTTTCCAGTCCATATAAGGCTATATTGGTCCTGTCCATATAAGGCTATATTTTTCCAGTCCATATAAGGCTATATTTTTCCACTCCATATAAGGCTATATTGGTCCTGTCCATATAAGGCTATATTTTTCCAGTCCATATAAGGCTATATTGGTCCTGTCCATATAAGGCTATATTTTTCCAGTCCATATAAGGCTATATTGGTCCTGTCCATATAAGGCTATATTTTTCCAGTCCATATAAGGCTATATTGGTCCTGTCCATATAAGGCTATATTTTTCCAGTCCATATAAGGCTATATTGGTCCTGTCCATATAAGGCTATATTTTTCCAGTCCATATAAGGCTATATTGGTCCTGTCCATATAAGGCTATATTTTTCCTGTCCATATAAGGCTATATTGGTCCTGTCCATATAAGGCTATATTTTTCCAGTCCATATAAGGCTATATTGGTCCTGTCCATATAAGGCTATATTTTTCCAGTCCATATAAGGCTATATTGGTCCTGTCCATATAAGGCTATATTGGTCCTGTCCATATAAGGCTATATTTTTCCAGTCCATATAAGGCTATATTGGTCCTGTCCATATAAGGCTATATTTTTCCAGTCCATATAAGGCTATATTGGTCCTGTCCATATAAGGCTATATTTTTCCAGTCCATATAAGGCTATATTTTTCCAGTCCATATAAGGCTATATTGGTCCTGTCCATATAAGGCTATATTTTTCCAGTCCATATAAGGCTATATTGGTCCTGTCCATATAAGGCTATATTGGTCCAGTCCATATAAGGCTATATTTTTCCAGTCCATATAAGGCTATATTGGTCCTGTCCATATAAGGCTATATTTTTCCAGTCCATATAAGGCTATATTAGTCCTGTCCATATAAGGCTATATTTTTCCAGTCCATATAAGTCTATATTGGTCCTGTCCATATAAGGCTATAGTTTTCCAGTCCATATAAGGCTATATTGGTCCTGTCCATATAAGGCTATATTTTTCCAGTCCATATAAGGCTATATTGGTCCTT
>NW_027441275.1:0-101326 GCF_949628215.1 Phalacrocorax aristotelis | reverse complement strand
CCCAGGCCATTCCCGGGATCGGATCCGGGCCGGGTTTTACCCCCAGGCCATTCCCGGGATCGGATCCGGGCCGGGTTTTACCCCCAGGCCATTCCCGGGATCGGATCCGGGCCGGGTTTTACCCCCAGGCCATTCCCGGATCGGATCCGGGCCGGGTTTTACCCCCAGGCCATTCCCGGGATCGGATCCGGGCAGGGTTTTACCCCCAGGCTATTCCCGGGATCGGATCCGGGCCGGGTTTTACCCCCAGGCCATTCCCAGGGCGGATCCGGGCCGGGTTTTACCCCCAGGCCATTCCCGGGATCGGATCCGGGCCCGGTTTTACCCCCAAGCCATTCCCGGGATCGGATCCGGGCCGGGTTTTACCCCCAGGCCATTCCCGGGATCGGATCCGGTCCGGGTTTTACCCCCAGGCCATTCCCAGGATCGGGTCCGGGCCGGGTTTTACACCCAGGCCATTCCCAGGGCGGATCTGGGCAGGGTTTTACCCCCAGGCCATTCCCGGGATCGAATCCGGGCCGGGTTTTACCCCCAGGCCATTCCCGGGATCGGATCCGGGCCGGGTTTTACCCCCAGGCCATTCCCAGGATCGGATCCGGGCCGGGTTTTACCCCCAGGCCATTCCCGGGATCGGATCCGGGCCGGGTTTTACCCCCAGGCCATTCCCGGGATCGGATCCGGGCCGGGTTTTACCCCCAGGCCATTCCCGGGATCGGATCCGGGCCGGGTTTTACCCCCAGGCCATTCCCAGGGCGGATCCGGGCCGGGTTTTACCCCCAGGCCATTCCCGGGATCGGATCCGGGCCGGGTTTTACCCCCAGGCCATTCCCAGGATCGGATCCGGACCAGGTTTTACCCCCAGGCCATTCCCAGGGCGGATCCGGGCCGGGTTTTACCCCCAGGCCATTCCCGGGATCGGATCCGGGCCGGGTTTTACCCCCAGTCCATTCCCGGGTTCGGATCCGGGCCGGGTTTTACCCCCAGGCCATTCCCGGGATCGGATCCGGGCCGGGTTTTACCCCCAGGCCATTCCCAGGATCGGATCCGGGCCGGGTTTTACCCCCAGGCCATTCCCGGGATCGGATCCGGGCCAGGTTTTACCCCCAAGCCATTCCCAGGATTGGATCCGGGCCGGGTTTTACCCCCAGGCCATTCCCGGGATCTGGGCCGGGTTTTACCCCCAGGCCATTCCCAGGATCGGATCCGGGCCGGGTTTTACCCCCAGGCCATTCCCAGGATCAGATCTGGGCCGGGTTTTACCCCCAGTCCATTCCCGGGATCTGGGCCGGGTTTTACCCCCAGGCCATTCCCGGGATCGGATCCGGGCCGGGTTTTACCCCCAGGCCATTCCCAGGGCGGATCCGGGCCGGGTTTTACCCCCAGGCCATTCCCGGGATCGGATCCGGGCCGGGTTTTACCCCCAGGCCATTCCCAGATCGGATCCGGGCAGGGTTTTACCCCCAGGCCATTCCCAGGATCGGATCCGGGCCGGGTTTTACCCCCAGGCCATTCCCGGGATCGGATCCGGGCCGGGTTTTACCCCCAGGCCATTCCCAGGGCGGATCCGGGCCGGGTTTTACCCCCAGGCCATTCCCAGGATCGGATCCGGGCCGGGTTTTACCCCCAGTCCATTCCCAGGGCGGATCCAGGCCGGGTTTTACCCCCAGGCCATTCCCGGGATCGGATCCGGGCAGGGTTTTACCCCCAGGCCATTCCCGGGATCGGATCCGGGCCGGGTTTTACCCCCAGGCCATTCCCGGGATCGGATCCGGGCCGGGTTTTACCCCCAGGCCATTCCCGGGATCGGATCCGGGCTGGGTTTTACCCCCAGGCCATTCCCGGGATCGGATCCGGGCCGGGTTTTACCTCCAGGCCATTCCCAGGGCGGATCCGGGCCGGGTTTTACCCCCAGGCCATTCCCAGGATCGGATCCGGGCCGGGTTTTACCCCCAGGCCATTCCCGGGATCGGATCCGGGCCGGGTTTTACCTCCAGGCCATTCCCAGGGCGGATCTGGGCCGGGTTTTACCACCAGTCCATTCCCGGGCTCGGATCCAGGCCGGGTTTTACCCCCAGGCCATTCCCGGGATCGGATCCGGGCCGGGTTTTACCCCCAGGCCATTCCCGGGATCGGATCCGGGCCGGGTTTTACCCCCAGGCCATTCCCGGGATCGGATCCGGGCCGGGTTTTACCCCCAGGCCATTCCCGGGATCGGATCCGGGCCGGGTTTTACCCCCAGGCCATTCCCGGGATCGGATCCGGGCAGGGTTTTACCCCCAGGCTATTCCCGGGATCGGATCCGGGCCGGGTTTTACCCCCAGGCCATTCCCAGGGCGGATCCGGGCCGGGTTTTACCCCCAGGCCATTCCCGGGATCGGATCCGGGCCCGGTTTTACCCCCAAGCCATTCCCGGGATCGGATCCGGGCCGGGTTTTACCCCCAGGCCATTCCCGGGATCGGATCCGGTCCGGGTTTTACCCCCAGGCCATTCCCAGGATCGGGTCCGGTCCGGGTTTTACCCCCAGGCCATTCCCAGGATCGGGTCCGGGCCGGGTTTTACCCCCAGGCCATTCCCAGGATCGGGTCCGGTCCGGGTTTTACCCCCAGTCCATTCCCAGGGCGGATCTGGGCAGGGTTTTACCCCCAGGCCATTCCCGGGATCGAATCCGGGCCGGGTTTTACCCCCAGGCCATTCCCAGGATCGGATCCGGGCCGGGTTTTACCCCCAGGCCATTCCCAGGATCGGATCCGGTCCGGGTTTTACCCCCAGGCCATTCCCGGGATCGGATCCGGGCCGGGTTTTACCCCCAGGCCATTCCCAGGATCGGATCCGGGCCGGGTTTTACCCCCAGGCCATTCCCGGGATCGGATCCAGGACGGGTTTTACCCCCAGGCCATTCCCAGGGCGGATCCGGGCCGGGTTTTACCCCCAGGCCATTCCCGGGATCGGATCCGGGCCGGGTTTTACCCCCAGGCCATTCCCAGGATCGGATCCGGACCAGGTTTTACCCCCAGGCCATTCCCAGGGCGGATCCGGGCCGGGTTTTACCCCCAGGCCATTCCCGGGATCGGATCCGGGCCGGGTTTTACCCCCAGTCCATTCCCGGGTTCGGATCCGGGCCGGGTTTTACCCCCAGGCCATTCCCGGGATCGGATCCGGGCCGGGTTTTACCCCCAGGCCATTCCCAGGATCGGATCCGGGCCGGGTTTTACCCCCAGGCCATTCCCGGGATCGGATCCGGGCCAGGTTTTACCCCCAAGCCATTCCCAGGATTGGATCCGGGCCGGGTTTTACCCCCAGGCCATTCCCGGGATCTGGGCCGGGTTTTACCCCCAGGCCATTCCCAGGATCGGATCCGGGCCGGGTTTTACCCCCAGGCCATTCCCAGGATCGGATCTGGGCCGGGTTTTACCCCCAGGCCATTCCCAGGGCGGATCCGGGCCGGGTTTTACCCCCAGGCCATTCCCGGGATCGGATCCGGGCCGGGTTTTACCCCCAGGCCATTCCCAGATCGGATCCGGGCAGGGTTTTACCCCCAGGCCATTCCCAGGATCGGATCCGGGCCGGGTTTTACCCCCAGGCCATTCCCGGGATCGGATCCGGGCCGGGTTTTACCCCCAGGCCATTCCCAGGGCGGATCCGGTCCGGGTTTTACCCCCAGGCCATTCCCAGGATCGGATCCGGGCCGGGTTTTACCCCCAGGCCATTCCCAGGGCGGATCCAGGCCGGGTTTTACCCCCAGGCCATTCCCGGGATCGGATCCGGGCAGGGTTTTACCCCCAGGCCATTCCCGGGATCGGATCCGGGCCGGGTTTTACCCCCAGGCCATTCCCGGGATCGGATCCGGGCCGGGTTTTACCCCCAGGCCATTCCCGGGATCGGATCCGGGCCGGGTTTTACCCCCAGGCCATTCCCGGGATCGGATCCGGGCCGGGTTTTACCCCCAGACCATTCCCAGGATCGGATCCAGGCAGGGTTTTACCCCCAGGCCATTCCCGGGATCAAATCCGGGCCGGGTTTTACCCCCAGGCCATTCCCGGGATCGGATCCGGGCAGGGTTTTACCCCCAGGCCATTCCCAGGGCGGATCCGGGCCGGGTTTTACCCCCAGGCCATTCCCGGGATCGGATCCGGGCCGGGTTTTACCCCCAGGCCATTCCCGGGATCGGATCCGGGCCGGGTTTTACCCCCAGGCCATTCCCGGGATCGGATCCGGGCCGGGTTTTACCCCCAGGCCATTCCCGGGATCGGATCCGGGCCAGGTTTTACCCCCAAGCCATTCCCAGGATTGGATCCGGGCCGGGTTTTACCCCCAGGCCATTCCCGGGATCGGATCTGGGCCGGGTTTTACCCCCAGGCCATTCCCGGGATCGGATCCGGGCCGGGTTTTACCCCCAGGCCATTCCCAGGATTGGATCCGGGCCGGGTTTTACCCCCAGGCCATTCCCAGGGCGGATCCGGGCCGGGTTTTACCCCCAGGCCATTCCCGGGATCGGATCCAGGCCGGGTTTTACCCCCAGGCCATTCCTACGATCGTATCCGGGCCGGGTTTTACCCCCAGGCCATTCCCAGGGCGGATCCGGGCCGGGTTTTACCCCCAGACCATTCCCGGGATCGGATCCGGGCCGGGTTTTACCCCCAGGCCATTCCCAGATCGGATCCGGGCAGGGTTTTACCCCCAGGCCATTCCCAGGATCGGATCCGGGCCGGGTTTTACCCCCAGGCCATTCCCAGGATTGGATCCGGGCCGGGTTTTACCCCCAGGCCATTCCCAGGGCGGATCCGGGCCGGGTTTTACCCCCAGGCCATTCCCGGGATCGGATCCGGGCCGGGTTTTACCCCCAGGCCATTCCCGGGATCGGATCCGGGCCGGGTTTTACCCCCAGGCCATTCCCAGATCGGATCCGGGCAGGGTTTTACCCCCAGGCCATTCCCAGGATCGGATCCGGGCCGGGTTTTACCCCCAGGCCATTCCCGGGATCGGATCCGGGCCGGGTTTTACCCCCAGGCCATTCCCGGGATCGGATCCGGGCCGGGTTTTACCCCCAGGCCATTCCCAGATCGGATCCGGGCCGGGTTTTACCCCCAGGCCATTCCCAGGGCGGATCCGGGCCGGGTTTTACCCCCAGACCATTCCCGGGATCGGATCCGGGCCGGGTTTTACCCCCAGGCCATTCCCAGGGCGGATCCGGGCCGGGTTTTACCCCCAGTCCATTCCCAGGGCGGATCCGGGCCGGGTTTTACCCCCAGGCCATTCCCAGGGCGGATCCGGGCCGGGTTTTACCCCCAGGCCATTCCCAGGGCGGATCCGGGCCGGGTTTTACCCCCAGGCCATTCCCAGGATCGGATCCGGGCTGGGTTTTACCCCCAGGCCATTCCCCGGATCGGATCTGGGCCGGGTTTTACCCCCAGGCCATTCCCGGGATCGGATCCAGGCCCGGTTTTACCCCCAAGCCATTCCCGGGATCGGATCCGGGCCGGGTTTTACCCCCAGGCCATTCCCGGGATCGGATCCGGTCCGGGTTTTACCCCCAGGCCATTCCCAGGGCGGATCCGGGCCGGGTTTTACCCCCAGGCCATTCCCAGGGCGGATCCGGGCCGGGTTTTACCCCCAGGCCATTCCCGGGATCGGATCCAGGCCGGGTTTTACCCCCAGGCCATTCCCGGGATCGGATCCAGGCCGGGTTTTACCCCCAGGCCATTCCCGGGATCGGATCCGGGCCGGGTTTTACCCCCAGGCCATTCCCGGGATCGGATCCGGGCCGGGTTTTACCCCCAGGCCATTCCCAGGATCGGATCCGGGCCGGGTTTTACCCCCAGACCATTCCCAGGATCGGATCCGGGCAGGGTTTTACCCCCAGTCCATTCCCAGGGCGGATCCGGGCCGGGTTTTACCCCCAGGCCATTCCCGGGATCAGATCCGGGCCGGGTTTTACCCCCAGGCCATTCCCGTGATCGGATCCGGGCCGGGTTTTACCCCCAGGCCATTCCCGGGATCGGTTCCGGGCCGGGTTTTACCCCCAGGCCATTCCCAGGGCGGATCCGGGCCGGGTTTTACCCCCAGGCCATTCCCGGGATCGGATCCGGGCAGGGTTCTACCCCCAGGCCATTCCCAGGATCGGATCCGGGCCGGGTTTTACCCCCAGGCCATTCCCGGGATCGGATCCGGGCCGGGTTTTACCCCCAGGCCATTCCCAGGATCGGATCCGGGCCGGGTTTTACCCCCAGGCCATTCCCGGGATCGGATCCGGGCCGGGTTTTACCCCCAGTCCATTCCCAGGGCGGATCCGGGCCGGGTTTTACCCCCAGGCCATTCCCGGGATCGGATCCGGGCCGGGTTTTACCCCCAGGCCATTCCCGGGATCGGATCCGGGCCGGGTTTTACCCCTAGGCCATTCCCGGGATCGGATCCGGGCCGGGTTTTACCCCCAGGCCATTCCCGGGATCGGATCCGGGCCAGGTTTTACCCCCAAGCCACTCCCGGGATCGGATCCGGGCCGGGTTTTACCCCCAGGCCATTCCCGGGATCGGATCCGGGCCGGGTTTTACCCCCAGGCCATTCCCGGGATCGGATCCAGGACGGGTTTTACCCCCAGGCCATTCCCAGGATCGGATCCGGGCCGGGTTTTACCCCCAGTCCATTCCCAGGGCGGATCCGGGCCGGGTTTTACCCCCAGGCCATTCCCAGGATAGGATCCGGGCAGGGTTTTACCCCCAGGCTATTCCCGGGATCGGATCCGGGCCGGGTTTTACCCCCAGGCCATTCCCGGGATCGGATCCGGGCCGGGTTTTACCCCCAGGCCATTCCCGGGATCGGATCCGGGCCGGGTTTTACCCCCAGTCCATTCCCAGGGCGGATCCGGGCCGTGTTTTACCCCCAGGCCATTCCCAGGGCGAATCCGGGCCGGGTTTTACCCCCAGGCCATTCCCGGGATCGGATCCGGGCAGGGTTTTACCCCCAGGCCATTCCCGGGATCGGATCCGGGCCGGGTTTTACCCCCAGGCTATTCCCGGGATCGGATCCGGGCCGGGTTTTACCCCCAGGCCATTCCCGGGATCGGATCCGGGCCGGGTTTTACCCCCAGGCTATTCCCGGGATCGGATCCGGGCAGGGTTTTACCCCCAGGCCATTCCCGGGATCGGATCCGGGCCGGGTGTTACCCCCAGTCCACTCCCAGGATCGGATCCGGGCCGGGTTTTACCCCCAGGCCATTCCCGGGATCGGATCCGGGCCGGGTTTTACCCCCAGGCCATTCCCGGGATCGGATCCGGGCCGGGTTTTACCCCCAGGCCATTCCCAGGATCGGATCCGGTCCGGGTTTTACCCCCAGGCCATTCCCAGGGCGGATCCGGGCCGGGTTTTACCCCCAGGCCATTCCCGGGATCGGATCCGGGCCGGGTTTTACCCCCAGGCCATTCCCGGGATCGGATCCGGGCCGGGTTTTACCCCCAGGCCATTCCCGGGATCGGATCCGGGCCGGGTTTTACCCCCAGGCCATTCCCGGGATCGGATCCGGGCCGGGTTTTACCCCCAGGCCATTCCCAGGGCGGATCCGGACCAGGTTTTACCCCCAGGCCATTCCCAGGGCGGATCCGGGCCGGGTTTTACCCCCAGGCCATTCTCGGAATCGGATCCGGGCCGGGTTTTACCCCCAGGCCATTCCCGGGATCGGATCCGGGCCGGGTTTTACCCCCAGGCCATTCCCAGGATCGGATCCGGGCCGGGTTTTACCCCCAGGCCATTCCCAGGATCGGATCCGGGCCGGGTTTTACCCCCAGTCCATTCCCAGGATCGGATCCGGGCCGGGTTTTACCCCCAGGCCATTCCCGGGATCGGATCCGGGCCGGGTTTTACCCCCAGGCCATTCCCAGGATCGGATCCGGGCCGGGTTTTACCCCCAGGCCATTCCCAGGGCGGATCCGGGCAGGGTTTTACCCCCAGGCCATTCCTGGGATCGGATCCGGGCCGGGTTTTACCCCCAGGCCATTCCTGGGATCGGATCCGGGCAGGGTTTTACCCCCAGTCCATTCCCAGGATCGGATCCGGGCCGGGTTTTACCCCCAGGCCATTCCCGGGATCGGATCCGGGCAGGGTTTTACCCCCAGGCCATTCCCAGGGTGGATCCTGGCCGGGTTTTACCCCCAGGCCATTCTCGGAATCGGATCCGGGCCGGGTTTTACCCCCAGTCCATTCCCAGGGCGGATCCGGGCCGGGTTTTACCCCCAGGCCATTCCCGGGATCGGATCCAGGCCGGGTTTTACCCCCAGCCCATTCCCGGGATCGGATCCGGGCAGGGTTTTACCCCCAGGCCATTCCCGGGATCGGATCCGGGCAGGGTTTTACCCCCAGGCCATTCCCAGGATCGGATCCGGGCAGGGTTTTACCCCCAGACCATTCCCAGGATCGGATCCGGGCAGGGTTTTACCCCCAGTCCATTCCCAGGGCGGATCCAGGCCGGGTTTTACCCCCAGGCCATTCCCGGGATCAGATCCGGGCCGGGTTTTACCCCCAGGCCATTCCCAGGATCGGATCCGGGCCGGGTTTTACCCCCAGGCCATTCCCGGGATCGGATCCGGGCCAGGTTTTACCCCCAAGCCACTCCCGGGATCGGATCCGGGCCGGGTTTTACCCCCAGGCCATTCCCGGGATCGGATCCGGGCCGGGTTTTATCCCCAGTCCATTCCCAGGGCGGATCCGGGCCGGGTTTTACCCCCAGGCCATTCCCAGGATAGGATCCGGGCAGGGTTTTACCCCCAGGCTATTCCCGGGATCGGATCCGGGCCGGGTTTTACCCCCAGGCCATTCCCGGGATCGGATCCGGGCCGGGTTTTACCCCCAGGCCATTCCCGGGATCGGATCCGGGCCGGGTTTTACCCCCAGTCCATTCCCAGGGCGGATCCGGGCCGTGTTTTATCCCCAGGCCATTCCCAGGGCGGATCCGGGCCGGGTTTTACCCCCAGGCTATTCCCGGGATCGGATCCGGGCCGGGTTTTACCCCCAGGCCATTCCCGGGATCGGATCCGGGCCGGGTTTTACCCCCAGGCCATTCCCGGGATCGGATCCGGGCCGGGTTTTACCCCCAGGCCATTCCCGGGATCGGATCCGGGCCGGGTTTTACCCCCAGGCCATTCCCGGGATCGGATCCGGGCTGGGTTTTACCCCCAGGCCATTCCCAGGGCGGATCCGGGCCGGGTTTTACCCCCAGGCCATTCCCAGGGCGGATCCGGGCCGGGTTTTACCCCCAGGCCATTCCCGGGATCGGATCCGGGCCGGGTTTTACCCCCAGTCCATTCCCGGGTTCGGATCCGGGCCGGGTTTTACCCCCAGGCCATTCCCGGGATCGGATCCGGGCCGGGTTTTACCCCCAGGCCATTCCCCGGATCGGATCCGGGCCGGGTTTTACCCCCAGGCCATTCCCAGGGCGGATCCGGGCCGGGTTTTACCCCCAGGCCATTCCCGGGATCGGATCCGGGCCGGGTTTTACCCCCAGGCCATTCCCGGGATCGGATCCGGGCCGGGTTTTACCCCCAGGCCATTCCCGGGATCGGATCCGGGCCGGGTTTTACCCCCAGGCCATTCCCGGGATCGGATCCGGGCCGGGTTTTACCCCCAGGCCATTCCCGGGATCGGATCCGGGCCGGGTTTTACCCCCAGGCCATTCCCAGGGCGGATCCGGACCAGGTTTTACCCCCAGGCCATTCCCAGGGCGGATCCGGGCCGGGTTTTACCCCCAGGCCATTCTCGGAATCGGATCCGGGCCGGGTTTTACCCCCAGGCCATTCCCAGGGCGGATCCGGGCCGGGTTTTACCCCCAGGCCATTCCCGGGATCAGATCCGGGCCGGGTTTTACCCCCAGGCCATTCCCAGGATCGGATCCGGGCCGGGTTTTACCCCCAGGCCATTCCCAGGATCGGATCCGGGCCGGGTTTTACCCCCAGTCCATTCCCAGGATCGGATCCGGGCCGGGTTTTACCCCCAGGCCATTCCCGGGATCGGATCCGGGCCGGGTTTTACCCCCAGGCCATTCCCAGGGCGGATCCGGGCCGGGTTTTACCCCCAGTCCATTCCCGGGATTGGATCCGGGCCGGGTTTTACCCCCAGGCCATTCCCAGGATCGGATCCGGGCCGGGTTTTACCCCCAGGCCATTCCCGGGATCGGATCCGGGCCAGGTTTTACCCCCAAGCCATTCCCAGGATTGGATCCGGGCCGGGTTTTACCCCCAGGCCATTTCCGGGATCGGATCCGGGCCGGGTTTTACCCCCAGGCCATTCCTACGATCGTATCCGGGCCGGGTTTTACCCCCAGGCCATTCCCAGGGCGGATCCGGGCCGGGTTTTACCCCCAGGCCATTCCCGGGATCGGATCCGGGCCGGGTTTTACCCCCAGGCCATTCCCGGGATCGGATCCGGGCCGGGTTTTACCCCCAGTCCATTCCCAGGATCGGATCCGGGCCGGGTTTTACCCCCAGGCCATTCCCGGGATCGGATCCGGGCAGGGTTTTACCCCCAGGCCATTCCCAGGGCGGATCCTGGCCGGGTTTTACCCCCAGGCCATTCCCAGGATCAGATCCGGGCCGGGTTTTACCCCCAGTCCATTCCCAGGGCGGATCCGGGCCGGGTTTTACCCCCAGGCCATTCCCGGGATCAGATCCGGGCCGGGTTTTACCCCCAGGCCATTCCCGGGATCGGATCCAGGCCGGGTTTTACCCCCAGCCCATTCCCGGGATCGGATCCGGGCCGGGTTTTACCCCCAGGCCATTCCCGGGATCGGATCCGGGCAGGGTTTTACCCCCAGGCCATTCCCAGGATCGGATCCGGGCAGGGTTTTACCCCCAGACCATTCCCAGGATCGGATCCGGGCCGGGTTTTACCCCCAGTCCATTCCCAGGGCGGATCCAGGCCGGGTTTTACCCCCAGTCCATTCCCGGGATCGGATCCGGGCCGGGTTTTACCCCCAGGCCATTCCCAGGATCGGATCCGGGCCGGGTTTTACCCCCAGGCCATTCCCGGGATCGGATCCGGGCCAGGTTTTACCCCCAAGCCACTCCCGGGATCGGATCCGGGCCGGGTTTTACCCCCAGGCCATTCCCGGGATCGGATCCGGGCCGGGTTTTACCCCCAGGCCATTCCCAGGGCGGATCCGGGCAGGGTTTTACCCCCAGGCCATTCCCAGGATAGGATCCGGGCAGGGTTTTACCCCCAGGCTATTCCCGGGATCGGATCCGGGCCGGGTTTTACCCCCAGGCCATTCTCGGAATCGGATCCGGGCCGGGTTTTACCCCCAGGCCATTCCCGGGATCGGATCCGGGCCGGGTTTTACCCCCAGGCCATTCCCAGGGCGGATCCGGACCAGGTTTTACCCCCAGGCCATTCCCAGGGCGGATCCGGGCCGGGTTTTACCCCCAGGCCATTCCCGGGATCGGATCCGGGCCGGGTTTTACCCCCAGGCCATTCCCGGGTTCGGATCCGGGCCGGGTTTTACCCCCAGGCCATTCCCGGGATCGGATCCGGGCCGGGTTTTACCCCCAGGCCATTCCCAGGATCGGATCCGGGCCGGGTTTTACCCCCAGGCCATTCCCGGGATCGGATCCGGGCCAGGTTTTATCCCCAAGCCATTCCCAGGATTGGATCCGGGCCGGGTTTTACCCCCAGGCCATTCCCGGGATCGGATCCGGGCCGGGTTTTACCCCCAGTCCATTCCCAGGGCGGATCCGGGCCGGGTTTTACCCCCAGGCCATTCCCAGGATAGGATCCGGGCAGGGTTTTACCCCCAGGCTATTCCCGGGATCGGATCCGGGCCGGGTTTTACCCCCAGGCCATTCCCGGGATCGGATCCGGGCCGGGTTTTACCCCCAGGCCATTCCCGGGATCGGATCCGGGCCGGGTTTTACCCCCAGTCCATTCCCAGGGCGGATCCGGGCCGTGTTTTACCCCCAGGCCATTCCCAGGGCGAATCCGGGCCGGGTTTTACCCCCAGGCCATTCCCGGGATCGGATCCGGGCAGGGTTTTACTCCCAGGCCATTCCCGGGATCGGATCCGGGCCGGGTTTTACCCCCAGGCTATTCCCGGGATCGGATCCGGGCCGGGTTTTACCCCCAGGCCATTCCCGGGATCGGATCCGGGCCGGGTTTTACCCCCAGGCTATTCCCGGGATCGGATCCGGGCAGGGTTTTACCCCCAGGCCATTCCCGGGATCGGATCCGGGCCGGGTGTTACCCCCAGACTATTCCCGGGATCGGATCCGGGCCGGGTTTTACCCCCAGGCCATTCCCGGGATCGGATCCGGGCCGGGTTTTACCCCCAGGCTATTCCCGGGATCGGATCCGGGCAGGGTTTTACCCCCAGGCCATTCCCACGGCGGATCCGGGCCGGGTTTTACCCCCAGTCCATTCCCGGGATCGGATCCGGGCCGGGTTTTACCCCCAGGCCATTCCCAGGATCGGATCCGGTCCGGGTTTTACCCCCAGGCCATTCCCAGGATCGGGTCCGGGCCGGGTTTTACCCCCAGGCCATTCCCAGGGCGGATCCGGGCCGGGTTTTACCCCCAGGCCATTCCCGGGATCGGATCCGGGCCGGGTTTTACCCCCAGTCCATTCCCGGGATCGGATCCGGGCCGGGTTTTACCCCCAGGCCATTCCCGGGATCAGATCCGGGCCGGGTTTTACCCCCAGTCCATTCCCGGGATCGGATCCGGGCCGGGTTTTACCCCCAGGCCATTCCCAGGATCGGATCCGGTCCGGGTTTTACCCCCAGGCCATTCCCAGGGCGGATCCGGGCCGGGTTTTACCCCCAGGCCATTCCCGGGATCGGATCCGGGCCGGGTTTTACCCCCAGGCTATTCCCGGGATCGGATCCGGGCAGGGTTTTACCCCCAGGCCATTCCCGGGATCGGATCCGGGCCGGGTTTTACCCCCAGGCCATTCCCAGGATCGGATCCGGGCCGGGTTTTACCCCCAGTCCATTCCCAGGATCGGATCCGGGCCGGGTTTTACCCCCAGGCCATTCCCGGGATCGGATCCGGGCCGGGTTTTACCCCCAGGCCATTCCCAGGATCGGATCCGGGCCGGGTTTTACCCCCAGGCCATTCCCAGGGCGGATCCGGGCAGGGTTTTACCCCCAGGCCATTCCTGGGATCGGATCCGGGCCGGGTTTTACCCCCAGGCCATTCCTGGGATCGGATCCGGGCAGGGTTTTACCCCCAGTCCATTCCCAGGATCGGATCCGGGCCGGGTTTTACCCCCAGGCCATTCCCGGGATCGGATCCGGGCAGGGTTTTACCCCCAGGCCATTCCCAGGGTGGATCCTGGCCGGGTTTTACCCCCAGGCCATTCTCGGAATCGGATCCGGGCCGGGTTTTACCCCCAGTCCATTCCCAGGGCGGATCCGGGCCGGGTTTTACCCCCAGGCCATTCCCGGGATCGGATCCAGGCCGGGTTTTACCCCCAGCCCATTCCCGGGATCGGATCCGGGCCGGGTTTTACCCCCAGGCCATTCCCGGGATCGGATCCGGGCAGGGTTTTACCCCCAGGCCATTCCCAGGATCGGATCCGGGCAGGGTTTTACCCCCAGACCATTCCCAGGATCGGATCCGGGCAGGGTTTTACCCCCAGGCCATTCCCAGGGCGGATCCAGGCCGGGTTTTACCCCCAGGCCATTCCCGGGATCAGATCCGGGCCGGGTTTTACCCCCAGGCCATTCCCAGGATCGGATCCGGGCCGGGTTTTACCCCCAGGCCATTCCCGGGATCGGATCCGGGCCAGGTTTTACCCCCAAGCCACTCCCGGGATCGGATCCGGGCCGGGTTTTACCCCCAGGCCATTCCCGGGATCGGATCCGGGCCGGGTTTTATCCCCAGTCCATTCCCAGGGCGGATCCGGGCCGGGTTTTACCCCCAGGCCATTCCCAGGATAGGATCCGGGCAGGGTTTTACCCCCAGGCTATTCCCGGGATCGGATCCGGGCCGGGTTTTACCCCCAGGCCATTCCCGGGATCGGATCCGGGCCGGGTTTTACCCCCAGGCCATTCCCGGGATCGGATCCGGGCCGGGTTTTACCCCCAGTCCATTCCCAGGGCGGATCCGGGCCGTGTTTTATCCCCAGGCCATTCCCAGGGCGGATCCGGGCCGGGTTTTACCCCCAGGCTATTCCCGGGATCGGATCCGGGCCGGGTTTTACCCCCAGGCCATTCCCGGGATCGGATCCGGGCCGGGTTTTACCCCCAGGCCATTCCCGGGATCGGATCCGGGCCGGGTTTTACCCCCAGGCCATTCCCGGGATCGGATCCGGGCCGGGTTTTACCCCCAGGCCATTCCCGGGATCGGATCCGGGCCGGGTTTTACCCCCAGGCCATTCCCAGGGCGGATCCGGGCCGGGTTTTACCCCCAGGCCATTCCCAGGGCGGATCCGGGCCGGGTTTTACCCCCAGGCCATTCCCGGGATCGGATCCGGGCCGGGTTTTACCCCCAGTCCATTCCCGGGTTCGGATCCGGGCCGGGTTTTACCCCCAGGCCATTCCCGGGATCGGATCCGGGCCGGGTTTTACCCCCAGGCCATTCCCCGGATCGGATCCGGGCCGGGTTTTACCCCCAGGCCATTCCCAGGGCGGATCCGGGCCGGGTTTTACCCCCAGGCCATTCCCGGGATCGGATCCGGGCCGGGTTTTACCCCCAGGCCATTCCCGGGATCGGATCCGGGCCGGGTTTTACCCCCAGGCCATTCCCGGGATCGGATCCGGGCCGGGTTTTACCCCCAGGCCATTCCCGGGATCGGATCCGGGCCGGGTTTTACCCCCAGGCCATTCCCGGGATCGGATCCGGGCCGGGTTTTACCCCCAGGCCATTCCCAGGGCGGATCCGGACCAGGTTTTACCCCCAGGCCATTCCCAGGGCGGATCCGGGCCGGGTTTTACCCCCAGGCCATTCTCGGAATCGGATCCGGGCCGGGTTTTACCCCCAGGCCATTCCCAGGGCGGATCCGGGCCGGGTTTTACCCCCAGGCCATTCCCGGGATCAGATCCGGGCCGGGTTTTACCCCCAGGCCATTCCCAGGATCGGATCCGGGCCGGGTTTTACCCCCAGGCCATTCCCAGGATCGGATCCGGGCCGGGTTTTACCCCCAGTCCATTCCCAGGATCGGATCCGGGCCGGGTTTTACCCCCAGGCCATTCCCGGGATCGGATCCGGGCCGGGTTTTACCCCCAGGCCATTCCCAGGGCGGATCCGGGCCGGGTTTTACCCCCAGTCCATTCCCGGGATTGGATCCGGGCCGGGTTTTACCCCCAGGCCATTCCCAGGATCGGATCCGGGCCGGGTTTTACCCCCAGGCCATTCCCGGGATCGGATCCGGGCCAGGTTTTACCCCCAAGCCATTCCCAGGATTGGATCCGGGCCGGGTTTTACCCCCAGGCCATTTCCGGGATCGGATCCGGGCCGGGTTTTACCCCCAGGCCATTCCTACGATCGTATCCGGGCCGGGTTTTACCCCCAGGCCATTCCCAGGGCGGATCCGGGCCGGGTTTTACCCCCAGGCCATTCCCAGGATCAGATCCGGGCCGGGTTTTACCCCCAGTCCATTCCCAGGGCGGATCCGGGCCGGGTTTTACCCCCAGGCCATTCCCGGGATCAGATCCGGGCCGGGTTTTACCCCCAGGCCATTCCCGGGATCGGATCCAGGCCGGGTTTTACCCCCAGCCCATTCCCGGGATCGGATCCGGGCCGGGTTTTACCCCCAGGCCATTCCCGGGATCGGATCCGGGCAGGGTTTTACCCCCAGGCCATTCCCAGGATCGGATCCGGGCAGGGTTTTACCCCCAGACCATTCCCAGGATCGGATCCGGGCAGGGTTTTACCCCCAGTCCATTCCCAGGGCGGATCCAGGCCGGGTTTTACCCCCAGGCCATTCCCGGGATCAGATCCGGGCCGGGTTTTACCCCCAGGCCATTCCCAGGATCGGATCCGGGCCGGGTTTTACCCCCAGGCCATTCCCGGGATCGGATCCGGGCCAGGTTTTACCCCCAAGCCACTCCCGGGATCGGATCCGGGCCGGGTTTTACCCCCAGGCCATTCCCGGGATCGGATCCGGGCCGGGTTTTACCCCCAGGCCATTCCCAGGGCGGATCCGGGCAGGGTTTTACCCCCAGGCCATTCCCAGGATAGGATCCGGGCAGGGTTTTACCCCCAGGCTATTCCCGGGATCGGATCCGGGCCGGGTTTTACCCCCAGGCCATTCCCGGGATCGGATCCGGGCCGGGTTTTACCCCCAGTCCATTCCCGGGATCGGATCCGGGCCGGGTTTTACCCCCAGTCCATTCCCAGGGCGGATCCGGGCCGTGTTTTATCCCCAGGCCATTCCCAGGGCGGATCCGGGCCGGGTTTTACCCCCAGGCCATTCCCGGGATCGGATCCGGGCCGGGTTTTACCCCCAGACTATTCCCGGGATCGGATCCGGGCCGGGTTTTACCCCCAGGCCATTCCCGGGATCGGATCCGGGCCGGGTTTTACCCCCAGGCTATTCCCGGGATCGGATCCGGGCAGGGTTTTACCCCCAGGCCATTCCCACGGCGGATCCGGGCCGGGTTTTACCCCCAGTCCATTCCCGGGATCGGATCCGGGCCGGGTTTTACCCCCAGGCCATTCCCAGGATCGGATCCGGTCCGGGTTTTACCCCCAGGCCATTCCCAGGATCGGGTCCGGGCCGGGTTTTACCCCCAGGCCATTCCCAGGGCGGATCCGGGCCGGGTTTTACCCCCAGGCCATTCCCGGGATCGGATCCGGGCCGGGTTTTACCCCCAGTCCATTCCCGGGATCGGATCCGGGCCGGGTTTTACCCCCAGGCCATTCCCGGGATCAGATCCGGGCCGGGTTTTACCCCCAGGCCATTCCCGGGATCGGATCCGGGCCGGGTTTTACCCCCAGGCCATTCCCGGGATCGGATCCGGGCCGGGTTTTACCCCCAGGCCATTCCCAGGGCGGATCCGGACCAGGTTTTACCCCCAGGCCATTCCCAGGGCGGATCCGGGCCGGGTTTTACCCCCAGGCCATTCCCGGGATCGGATCCGGGCCGGGTTTTACCCCCAGGCCATTCCCGGGTTCGGATCCGGGCCGGGTTTTACCCCCAGGCCATTCCCGGGATCGGATCCGGGCCGGGTTTTACCCCCAGGCCATTCCCAGGATCGGATCCGGTCCGGGTTTTACCCCCAGGCCATTCCCGGGATCGGATCCGGGCCAGGTTTTACCCCCAAGCCATTCCCAGGATTGGATCCGGGCCGGGTTTTACCCCCAGGCCATTCCCGGGATCGGATCCGGGCCGGGTTTTACCCCCAGGCCATTCCTACGATCGTATCCGGGCCGGGTTTTACCCCCAGGCCATTCCCAGGGCGGATCCGGGCCGGGTTTTACCCCCAGGCCATTCCCAGGGCGGATCCGGGCCGGGTTTTACCCCCAGGCCATTCCCGGCATCGGATCCGGGCCGGGTTTTACCCCCAGGCCATTCCCAGGATCGGATCCAGGCAGGGTTTTACCCCCAGGCCATTCCTGGGATCGGATCCGGGCCGGGTTTTACCCCCAGTCCATTCCCAGGATCGGATCCGGGCCGGGTTTTACCCCCAGGCCATTCCCGGGATCGGATCCGGGCCGGGTTTTACCCCCAGGCCATTCCCAGGGCGGATCCTGGCCGGGTTTTATCCCCAGGCCATTCCCAGGATCGGATCCGGGCCGGGTTTTACCCCCAGTCCATTCCCAGGGCGGATCCGGGCCGGGTTTTACCCCCAGCCCATTCCCGGGATCAGATCCGGGCCGGGTTTTACCCCCAGGCCATTCCCGGGATCGGATCCAGGCCGGGTTTTACCCCCAGGCCATTCCCGGGATCGGATCCGGGCCGGGTTTTACCCCCAGGCCATTCCCGGGATCGGATCCGGGCAGGGTTTTACCCCCAGGCCATTCCCAGGATCGGATCCGGGCCGGGCTTTACCCCCAGACCATTCCCAGGATCGGATCCGGGCAGGGTTTTACCCCCAGGCCATTCCCAGGGCGGATCCAGGCCGGGTTTTACCCCCAGCCCATTCCCGGGATCAGATCCGGGCCGGGTTTTACCCCCAGGCCATTCCCGGGATCGGATCCGGGCCGGGTTTTACCCCCAGTCCATTCCCAGGGCGGATCCGGGCCGGGTTTTACCCCCAGGCCATTCCCGGGATCGGATCCGGGCCGGGTTTTACCCCCAGGCCATTCCCGGGATCGGATCCGGGCCGGGTTTTACCCCCAGGCCATTCCCGGGATCGGATCCGGGCCGGGTTTTACCCCCAGTCCATTCCCAGGATCGGATCCGGGCTGGGTTTTACCCCCAGTCCATTCCCAGGGCGGATCCGGGCCGTGTTTTATCCCCAGGCCATTCCCAGGGCGGATCCGGGCCGGGTTTTACCCCCAGGCCATTCCTGGGATCGGATCCGGGCCGGGTTTTACCCCCAGGCTATTCCCGGGATCGGATCCGGGCCGGGTTTTACCCCCAGGCCATTCCCGGGATCGGATCCGGGCCGGGTTTTACCCCCAGGCTATTCCCGGGATCGGATCCGGGCAGGGTTTTACCCCCAGGCCATTCCCGGGATCGGATCCGGGCCGGGTTTTACCCCCAGTCCACTCCCGGGATCGGATCCGGGCCGGGTTTTACCCCCAGGCCATTCCCAGGATCGGATCCGGTCCGGGTTTTACCCCCAGGCCATTCCCAGGATCGGGTCCGGGCCGGGTTTTACCCCAGGCCATTCCCAGGGCGGATCCGGGCCGGGTTTTACCCCCAGGCCATTCCCGGGATCGGATCCGGGCCGGGTTTTACCCCCAGGCCATTCCCGGGATCGGATCCGGGCCGGGTTTTACCCCCAGGCCATTCCCGGGATCGGATCCGGGCCGGGTTTTACCCCCAGGCCATTCCCGGGATCGGATCCGGGCCGGGTTTTACCCCCAGGCCATTCCCGGGATCGGATCCGGGCCGGGTTTTACCCCCAGGCCATTCCCGGGATCGGATCCGGGCCGGGTTTTACCCCCAGGCCATTCCCAGGGCGGATCCGGACCAGGTTTTACCCCCAGGCCATTCCCAGGGCGGATCCGGGCCGGGTTTTACCCCCAGGCCATTCCCGGGATCGGATCCGGGCCGGGTTTTACCCCCAGTCCATTCCCGGGTTCGGATCCGGGCCGGGTTTTACCCCCAGGCCATTCCCGGGATCGGATCCGGGCCGGGTTTTACCCCCAGGCCATTCCCAGGATCGGATCCGGTCCGGGTTTTACCCCCAGGCCATTCCCAGGGCGGATCCGGGCCGGGTTTTACCCCCAGGCCATTCCCGGGATCGGATCCGGGCCGGGTTTTACCCCCAGGCCATTCCCGGGATCGGATCCGGGCCGGGTTTTACCCCCAGGCCATTCCCGGGATCGGATCCGGGCCGGGTTTTACCCCCAGGCCATTCCCGGGATCGGATCCGGGCCGGGTTTTACCCCCAGGCCATTCCCAGGGCGGATCCGGACCAGGTTTTACCCCCAGGCCATTCCCAGGGCGGATCCGGGCCGGGTTTTACCCCCAGGCCATTCTCGGAATCGGATCCGGGCCGGGTTTTACCCCCAGGCCATTCCCGGGATCGGATCCGGGCCGGGTTTTACCCCCAGGCCATTCCCGGGATCGGATCCGGGCCGGGTTTTACCCCCAGGCCATTCCCGGGATCGGATCCGGGCCGGGTTTTACCCCCAGGCCATTCCCAGGGCGGATCCGGACCAGGTTTTACCCCCAGGCCATTCCCAGGGCGGATCCGGGCCGGGTTTTACCCCCAGGCCATTCCCGGGATCGGATCCGGGCCGGGTTTTACCCCCAGGCCATTCCCGGGTTCGGATCCGGGCCGGGTTTTACCCCCAGGCCATTCCCGGGATCGGATCCGGGCCGGGTTTTACCCCCAGGCCATTCCCAGGATCGGATCCGGGCCGGGTTTTACCCCCAGGCCATTCCCGGGATCGGATCCGGGCCAGGTTTTACCCCCAAGCCATTCCCAGGATTGGATCCGGGCCGGGTTTTACCCCCAGGCCATTCCCGGGATCGGATCCGGGCCGGGTTTTACCCCCAGGCCATTCCTACGATCGTATCCGGGCCGGGTTTTACCCCCAGGCCATTCCCAGGGCGGATCCGGGCCGGGTTTTACCCCCAGGCCATTCCCAGGGCGGATCCGGGCCGGGTTTTACCCCCAGGCCATTCCCGGCATCGGATCCGGGCCGGGTTTTACCCCCAGGCCATTCCCGGGATCGGATCCAGGCAGGGTTTTACCCCCAGGCCATTCCTGGGATCGGATCCGGGCCGGGTTTTACCCCCAGTCCATTCCCAGGATCGGATCCGGGCCGGGTTTTACCCCCAGGCCATTCCCGGGATCGGATCCGGGCCGGGTTTTACCCCCAGGCCATTCCCAGGGCGGATCCTGGCCGGGTTTTATCCCCAGGCCATTCCCAGGATCGGATCCGGGCCGGGTTTTACCCCCAGTCCATTCCCAGGGCGGATCCGGGCCGGGTTTTACCCCCAGCCCATTCCCGGGATCGGATCCGGGCCGGGTTTTACCCCCAGGCCATTCCCGGGTTCGGATCCGGGCCGGGTTTTACCCCCAGGCCATTCCCGGGATCGGATCCGGGCCGGGTTTTACCCCCAGGCCATTCCCAGGATCGGATCCGGGCCGGGTTTTACCCCCAGGCCATTCCCGGGATCGGATCCGGGCCAGGTTTTACCCCCAAGCCATTCCCAGGATTGGATCCGGGCCGGGTTTTACCCCCAGGCCATTCCCGGGATCGGATCCGGGCCGGGTTTTACCCCCAGGCCATTCCTACGATCGTATCCGGGCCGGGTTTTACCCCCAGGCCATTCCCAGGGCGGATCCGGGCCGGGTTTTACCCCCAGGCCATTCCCAGGGCGGATCCGGGCCGGGTTTTACCCCCAGGCCATTCCCGGCATCGGATCCGGGCCGGGTTTTACCCCCAGGCCATTCCCAGGATCGGATCCAGGCAGGGTTTTACCCCCAGGCCATTCCTGGGATCGGATCCGGGCCGGGTTTTACCCCCAGTCCATTCCCAGGATCGGATCCGGGCCGGGTTTTACCCCCAGGCCATTCCCGGGATCGGATCCGGGCCGGGTTTTACCCCCAGGCCATTCCCAGGGCGGATCCTGGCCGGGTTTTATCCCCAGGCCATTCCCAGGATCGGATCCGGGCCGGGTTTTACCCCCAGTCCATTCCCAGGGCGGATCCGGGCCGGGTTTTACCCCCAGCCCATTCCCGGGATCAGATCCGGGCCGGGTTTTACCCCCAGGCCATTCCCGGGATCGGATCCAGGCCGGGTTTTACCCCCAGGCCATTCCCGGGATCGGATCCGGGCCGGGTTTTACCCCCAGGCCATTCCCGGGATCGGATCCGGGCAGGGTTTTACCCCCAGGCCATTCCCAGGATCGGATCCGGGCCGGGCTTTACCCCCAGACCATTCCCAGGATCGGATCCGGGCAGGGTTTTACCCCCAGGCCATTCCCAGGGCGGATCCAGGCCGGGTTTTACCCCCAGCCCATTCCCGGGATCAGATCCGGGCCGGGTTTTACCCCCAGGCCATTCCCGGGATCGGATCCGGGCCGGGTTTTACCCCCAGTCCATTCCCAGGGCGGATCCGGGCCGGGTTTTACCCCCAGGCCATTCCCGGGATCGGATCCGGGCCGGGTTTTACCCCCAGGCCATTCCCGGGATCGGATCCGGGCCGGGTTTTACCCCCAGGCCATTCCCGGGATCGGATCCGGGCCGGGTTTTACCCCCAGTCCATTCCCAGGATCGGATCCGGGCCGGGTTTTACCCCCAGTCCATTCCCAGGGCGGATCCGGGCCGTGTTTTATCCCCAGGCCATTCCCAGGGCGGATCCGGGCAGGGTTTTACCCCCAGGCCATTCCTGGGATCGGATCCGGGCCGGGTTTTACCCCCAGGCTATTCCCGGGATCGGATCCGGGCCGGGTTTTACCCCCAGGCCATTCCCGGGATCGGATCCGGGCCGGGTTTTACCCCCAGGCTATTCCCGGGATCGGATCCGGGCAGGGTTTTACCCCCAGGCCATTCCCGGGATCGGATCCGGGCCGGGTTTTACCCCCAGTCCACTCCCGGGATCGGATCCGGGCCGGGTTTTACCCCCAGGCCATTCCCAGGATCGGATCCGGTCCGGGTTTTACCCCCAGGCCATTCCCAGGATCGGGTCCGGGCCGGGTTTTACCCCAGGCCATTCCCAGGGCGGATCCGGGCCGGGTTTTACCCCCAGGCCATTCCCGGGATCGGATCCGGGCCGGGTTTTACCCCCAGGCCATTCCCGGGATCGGATCCGGGCCGGGTTTTACCCCCAGGCCATTCCCGGGATCGGATCCGGGCCGGGTTTTACCCCCAGGCCATTCCCGGGATCGGATCCGGGCCGGGTTTTACCCCCAGGCCATTCCCGGGATCGGATCCGGGCCGGGTTTTACCCCCAGGCCATTCCCGGGATCGGATCCGGGCCGGGTTTTACCCCCAGGCCATTCCCAGGGCGGATCCGGACCAGGTTTTACCCCCAGGCCATTCCCAGGGCGGATCCGGGCCGGGTTTTACCCCCAGGCCATTCCCGGGATCGGATCCGGGCCGGGTTTTACCCCCAGTCCATTCCCGGGTTCGGATCCGGGCCGGGTTTTACCCCCAGGCCATTCCCGGGATCGGATCCGGGCCGGGTTTTACCCCCAGGCCATTCCCAGGATCGGATCCGGTCCGGGTTTTACCCCCAGGCCATTCCCAGGGCGGATCCGGGCCGGGTTTTACCCCCAGGCCATTCCCGGGATCGGATCCGGGCCGGGTTTTACCCCCAGGCCATTCCCGGGATCGGATCCGGGCCGGGTTTTACCCCCAGGCCATTCCCGGGATCGGATCCGGGCCGGGTTTTACCCCCAGGCCATTCCCGGGATCGGATCCGGGCCGGGTTTTACCCCCAGGCCATTCCCAGGGCGGATCCGGACCAGGTTTTACCCCCAGGCCATTCCCAGGGCGGATCCGGGCCGGGTTTTACCCCCAGGCCATTCTCGGAATCGGATCCGGGCCGGGTTTTACCCCCAGGCCATTCCCGGGATCGGATCCGGGCCGGGTTTTACCCCCAGGCCATTCCCGGGATCGGATCCGGGCCGGGTTTTACCCCCAGGCCATTCCCAGGATCGGATCCGGGCCGGGTTTTACCCCCAGGCCATTCCCAGGATCGGATCCGGGCCGGGTTTTACCCCCAGTCCATTCCCAGGATCGGATCCGGGCCGGGTTTTACCCCCAGGCCATTCCCGGGATCGGATCCGGGCCGGGTTTTACCCCCAGGCCATTCCCAGGATCGGATCCGGGCCGGGTTTTACCCCCAGGCCATTCCCGGGATCGGATCCGGGCCAGGTTTTACCCCCAAGCCATTCCCAGGATCGGATCCGGGCCGGGTTTTACCCCCAGGCCATTCCCGGGATTGGATCCGGGCCGGGTTTTACCCCCAGGCCATTCCTACGATCGTATCCGGGCCGGGTTTTACCCCCAGGCCATTCCCAGGGCGGATCCGGGCAGGGTTTTACCCCCAGGCCATTCCCGGGATCGGATCCGGGCCGGGTTTTACCCCCAGGCCATTCCTGGGATCGGATCCGGGCAGGGTTTTACCCCCAGTCCATTCCCAGGATCGGATCCGGGCCGGGTTTTACCCCCAGGCCATTCCCAGGATCGGATCCGGTCCGGGTTTTACCCCCAGTCCATTCCCAGGGCGGATCCAGGCCGGGTTTTACCCCCAGGCCATTCCCGGGATCAGATCCGGGCCGGGTTTTACCCCCAGGCCATTCCCAGGATCGGATCCGGGCCGGGTTTTACCCCCAGGCCATTCCCGGGATCGGATCCGGGCCGGGTTTTACCCCCAGGCCATTCCCAGGATCGGATCCGGGCCAGGTTTTACCCCCAAGCCACTCCCGGGATCGGATCCGGGCCGGGTTTTACCCCCAGGCCATTCCCGGGATCGGATCCGGGCCGGGTTTTACCCCCAGGCCATTCCCAGGATCGGATCCGGGCCAGGTTTTACCCCCAAGCCACTCCCGGGATCGGATCCGGGCCGGGTTTTACCCCCAGGCCATTCCCAGGATCGGATCCGGGCCGGGTTTTACCCCCAGGCCATTCCCAGGATCGGATCCGGGCCAGGTTTTACCCCCAAGCCACTCCCGGGATCGGATCCGGGCCGGGTTTTACCCCCAGGCCATTCCCGGGATCGGATCCGGGCCGGGTTTTACCCCCAGTCCATTCCCAGGGCGGATCCGGGCAGGGTTTTACCCCCAGGCCATTCCCAGGATAGGATCCGGGCAGGGTTTTACCCCCAGGCTATTCCCGGGATCGGATCCGGGCCGGGTTTTACCCCCAGGCCATTCCCGGGATCGGATCCGGGCCGGGTTTTACCCCCAGTCCATTCCCGGGATCGGATCCGGGCCGGGTTTTACACCCAGTCCATTCCCAGGGCGGATCCGGGCCGTGTTTTATCCCCAGGCCATTCCCAGGGCGGATCCGGGCCGGGTTTTACCCCCAGGCCATTCCCGGGATCGGATCCGGGCCGGGTTTTACCCCCAGGCTATTCCCGGGATCGGATCCGGGCCGGGTTTTACCCCCAGGCCATTCCCGGGATCGGATCCGGGCCGGGTTTTACCCCCAGGCTATTCCCGGGATCGGATCCGGGCAGGGTTTTACCCCCAGGCCATTCCCGGGATCGGATCCGGGCCGGGTTTTACCCCCAGTCCATTCCCGGGATCGGATCCGGGCCGGGTTTTACCCCCAGGCCATTCCCAGGATCGGATCCGGTCCGGGTTTTACCCCCAGGCCATTCCCAGGATCGGGTCCGGGCCGGGTTTTACCCCCAGGCCATTCCCAGGGCGGATCCGGGCCGGGTTTTACCCCCAGGCCATTCCCGGGATCGGATCCGGGCCGGGTTTTACCCCCAGGCCATTCCCGGGATCGGATCCGGGCCGGGTTTTACCCCCAGGCCATTCCCGGGATCGGATCCGGGCCGGGTTTTACCCCCAGGCCATTCCCGGGATCGGATCCGGGCCGGGTTTTACCCCCAGGCCATTCCCGGGATCGGATCCGGGCCGGGTTTTACCCCCAGGCCATTCCCGGGATCGGATCCGGGCCGGGTTTTACCCCCAGGCCATTCCCGGGATCGGATCCGGGCCGGGTTTTACCCCCAGGCCATTCCCAGGGCGGATCCGGACCAGGTTTTACCCCCAGGCCATTCCCAGGGCGGATCCGGGCCGGGTTTTACCCCCAGGCCATTCCCGGGATCGGATCCGGGCCGGGTTTTACCCCCAGTCCATTCCCGGGTTCGGATCCGGGCCGGGTTTTACCCCCAGGCCATTCCAGGGATCGGATCTGGGCCGGGTTTTACCCCCAGGCCATTCCCAGGATCGGATCCGGGCCGGGTTTTACCCCCAGGCCATTCCCGGGATCGGATCCGGGCCAGGTTTTACCCCCAAGCCATTCCCAGGATTGGATCCGGGCCGGGTTTTACCCCCAGGCCATTCCCGGGATCGGATCCGGGCCGGGTTTTACCCCCAGGCCATTCCTACGATCGTATCCGGGCCGGGTTTTACCCCCAGGCCATTCCCAGGGCGGATCCGGGCCGGGTTTTACCCCCAGGCCATTCCCAGGATCAGAGCCGGGCCGGGTTTTACCCCCAGGCCATTCCCGGGATCGGATCCAGGCCGGGTTTTACCCCCAGGCCATTCCCGGGATCGGATCCGGGCCGGGTTTTACACCCAGGCCATTCCCGGGATCGGATCCGGGCAGGGTTTTACCCCCAGGCCATTCCCAGGATCGGATCCGGGCAGGGTTTTACCCCCAGTCCATTCCCAGGGCGGATCCAGGCCGGGTTTTACCCCCAGCCCATTCCCGGGATCAGGTCCGGGCCGGGTTTTACCCCCAGGCCATTCCCGGGATCGGATCCGGGCCGGGTTTTACCCCCAGTCCATTCCCAGGGCGGATCCGGGCCGGGTTTTACCCCCAGGCCATTCCCAGGATCGGATCCGGGCGGGGTTTTACCCCCAGGCCATTCCCGGGATCGGATCCGGGCCGGCTTTTACTCCCAGGCCATTCCCGGGATCGGATCCGGGCCGGGTTTTACCCCCAGGCCATTCCCGGGATCAGATCCGGGCCGGGTTTTACCCCCAGGCCATTCCTGGGATCGGATCCCGGCCGGGTTTTACCCCCAGGCCATTCCCAGGGCGGATCCGGGCCGGGTTTTACCCCCAGTCCATTCCCGGGATCGGATCCGGGCAGGGTTTTACCCCCAGGCCATTCCCGGGATCGGATCCGGGCCGGGTTTTACCCCCAGGCCATTCCCAGGATCGGATCCGGGCCGGGTTTTACCCCCAGGCCATTCCCGGGATCGGATCCGGGCCAGGTTTTACCCCCAAGCCACTCCCGGGATCGGATCCGGGCCGGGTTTTACCCCCAGGCCATTCCCAGGGCGGATCCGGGCCGGGTTTTGCCCCCAGGCCATTCCCGGGATTGGACCCGGTCCGGGTTTTACCCCCAGGCCATTCCCAGGGCGGATCCGGGCCGGGTTTTACCCCCAGGCCATTCCCGGGATCGGATCCGGGCCGGGTTTTACCCCCAGTCCATTCCCAGGATTGGATCCGGGCAGGGTTTTACCCCCAGGCCATTCCCAGGGCGGATCCGGGCCGGGTTTTACCCCCAGGCCATTCCCGGGATCGGATCCGGGCCGGGTTTTACCCCCAGGCCATTCCCGGGATCGGATCCGGGCCGGGTTTTACCCCCAGGCCATTCCCAGGATCGGATCTGGGCCGGGTTTTACCCCCAGGCCATTCCCGGGATCGGATCCGGGCAGGGTTTTACCCCCAGGCCATTCCCAGGGCGGATCCGGGCCGGGTTTTACCCCCAGGCCATTCCCGGGATCGGATCCGGGCAGGGTTTTACCCCCAGGCCATTCCCAGGATCGGATCCGGGCCGGGTTTTACCCCCAGGCCATTCCCAGGATCGGATCCGGGCCGGGTTTTACCCCCAGGCCATTCCCAGGGCGGATCCGGGCAGGGTTTTACCCCCAGGCCATTCCCAGGGCGGATCCGGGCAGGGTTTTACCCCCAGGCCATTCCCAGGGCGGATCCGGGCCGGGTTTTACCCCCAGGCCATTCCCAGGGCGGATCCGGGCCGGGTTTTACCCCCAGGCCATTCCCGGGATCGGATCCGGGCCGGGTTTTACCCCCAGGCAATTCCCAGGGCGGATCCGGGCAGGGTTTTACCCCCAGGCCATTCCCAGGATCGGATCCGGGTAGGGTTTTACCCCCAGGCTATTCCCGGGATCGGATCCGGGCCGGGTTTTACCCCCAGTCCATTCCCAGGGCGGATCCGGGCCGGGTTTTACCCCCAGGCCATTCCCGGGATCGGATCTGGGCCGGGTTTTACCCCCAGGCCATTCCCAGGATCGGATCCGGGCCGGGTTTTACCCCCAGGCCATTCCCGGGATCGGATCCGGGCCAGGTTTTACCCCCAAGCCATTCCCAGGATTGGATCCGGGCCGGGTTTTACCCCCAGGCCATTCCCGGGATCGGATCCGGGCCGGGTTTTACCCCCAGGCCATTCCTACGATCGTATCCGGGCCGGGTTTTACCCCCAGGCCATTCCCAGGGCGGATCCGGGCCGGGTTTTACCCCCAGGCCATTCCCAGGATCGGATCTGGGCCGGGTTTTACCCCCAGGCCATTCCTGGGATCGGATCCGGGCCGGGTTTTACCCCCAGTCCATTCCCAGGATCGGATCCGGGCCGGGTTTTACCCCCAGGCCATTCCCGGGATCGGATCCGGGCAGGGTTTTACCCCCAGGCCATTCCCGGGATCGGATCCTGGCCGGGTTTTATCCCCAGGCCATTCCCAGGATCGGATCCGGGCCGGGTTTTACCCCCAGTCCATTCCCAGGGCGGATCCGGGCCGGGTTTTACCCCCAGCCCATTCCCGGGATCAGAGCCGGGCAGGGTTTTACCCCCAGGCCATTCCCGGGATCGGATCCAGGCCGGGTTTTACCCCCAGGCCATTCCCGGGATCGGATCCGGGCCGGGTTTTACCCCCAGGCCATTCCCGGGATCGGATCCGGGCCGGGTTTTACCCCCAGGCCATTCCCAGGATCGGATCCGGGCCGGGTTTTACCCCCAGACCATTCCCAGGATCGGATCCGGGCAGGGTTTTACCCCCAGTCCATTCCCAGGGCGGATCCAGGCCGGGTTTTACCCCCAGTCCATTCCCGGGATCAGATCCGGGCCGGGTTTTACCCCCAGGCCATTCCCGGGATCGGATCCGGGCCGGGTTTTACCCCCAGTCCATTCCCAGGGCGGATCCGGGCCGGGTTTTACCCCCAGGCCATTCCCGGGATCGGATCCGGGCCGGGTTTTACCCCCAGGCCATTCCCGGGATCGGATCCGGGCCGGCTTTTACTCCCAGGCCATTCCCGGGATCGGATCCGGGCCGGGTTTTACCCCCAGGCCATTCCCGGGATCAGATCCGGGCCGGGTTTTACCCCCAGGCCATTCCTGGGATCGGATCCCGGCCGGGTTTTACCCCCAGGCCATTCCCAGGGCGGATCCGGGCCGGGTTTTACCCCCAGTCCATTCCCGGGATCGGATCCGGGCAGGGTTTTACCCCCAGGCCATTCCCGGGATCGGATCCGGGCCGGGTTTTACCCCCAGGCCATTCCCAGGATCGGATCCGGGCCGGGTTTTACCCCCAGGCCATTCCCGGGATCGGATCCGGGCCAGGTTTTACCCCCAAGCCACTCCCGGGATCGGATCCGGGCCGGGTTTTACCCCCAGGCCATTCCCAGGGCGGATCCGGGCAGGGTTTTACCCCCAGGCCATTCCCAGGGCGGATCCGGGCAGGGTTTTACCCCCAGGCCATTCCCAGGGCGGATCCGGGCCGGTTTTTACCCCCAGGCCATTCCCAGGGCGGATCCGGGCCGGGTTTTACCCCCAGGCCATTCCCGGGATCGGATCCGGGCCGGGTTTTACCCCCAGGCAATTCCCAGGGCGGATCCGGGCAGGGTTTTACCCCCAGGCCATTCCCAGGATCGGATCCGGGTAGGGTTTTACCCCCAGGCCATTCCCGGGATCGGATCCGGGCCAGGTTTTACCCCCAGGCCATTCCCGGGATCGGATCTGGGCCGGGTTTTACCCCCAGGCCATTCCCAGGGCGGATCCGGGCCGGGTTTTACCCCCAGTCCATTCCCGGGATCGGATCCGGGCCGGGTTTTACCCCCAGGCCATTCCCGGGATCGGATCCGGGCCGGGTTTTACCCCCAGGCCATTCCCAGGATCGGATCCGGGCCGGGTTTTACCCCCAGGCCATTCCCGGGATCGGATCCGGGCCAGGTTTTACCCCCAAGCCACTCCCGGGATCGGATCCGGGCCGGGTTTTACCCCCAGGCCATTCCCAGGGCGGATCCGGGCCGGGTTTTGCCCCCAGTCCATTCCCGGGATTGGACCCGGTCCGGGTTTTACCCCCAGGCCATTCCCAGGGCGGATCCGGGCCGGGTTTTACCCCCAGGCCATTCCCGGGATCGGATCCGGGCCGGGTTTTACCCCCAGTCCATTCCCAGGATTGGATCCGGGCAGGGTTTTACCCCCAGGCCATTCCCAGGGCGGATCCAGGCCGGGTTTTACCCCCAGGCCATTCCCGGGATCGGATCCGGGCCGGGTTTTACCCCCAGGCCATTCCCGGGATCGGATCCGGGCCGGGTTTTACCCCCAGGCCATTCCCAGGATCGGATCTGGGCCGGGTTTTACCCCCAGGCCATTCCCGGGATCGGATCCGGGCCGGGTTTTACCCCCAGGCCATTCCCAGGATCGGATCCGGGCCGGGTTTTACCCCCAGGCCATTCCCAGGATCGGATCCGGGCCGGGTTTTACCCCCAGGCCATTCCCAGGGCGGATCCGGGCAGGGTTTTACCCCCAGGCCATTCCCAGGGCGGATCCGGGCAGGGTTTTACCCCCAGGCCATTCCCAGGGCGGATCCGGGCCGGTTTTTACCCCCAGGCCATTCCCAGGGCGGATCCGGGCCGGGTTTTACCCCCAGGCCATTCCCGGGATCGGATCCGGGCCGGGTTTTACCCCCAGGCAATTCCCAGGGCGGATCCGGGCAGGGTTTTACCCCCAGGCCATTCCCAGGATCGGATCCGGGTAGGGTTTTACCCCCAGGCCATTCCCGGGATCGGATCCGGGCCAGGTTTTACCCCCAGGCCATTCCCGGGATCGGATCCGGGCCGGGTTTTACCCCCAGGCCATTCCCGGGATCGGATCCAGGCCGGGTTTTACCCCCAGGCCATTCCCAGGATCGGATCCGGGCCGGGTTTTACCCCCAGGCTATTCCCGGGATCGGATCCGGGCCGGGTTTTACCCCCAGGCCATTCCCGGGATCGGATCCGGGCCGGGTTTTACCACCAGTCCATTCCCGGGCTCGGATCCAGGACGGGTTTTACACCCAGGCCATTCCCAGGGCGGATCCGGACCAGGTTTTACCCCCAGGCCATTCCCAGGATCGGATCCGGGCCGGGTTTTACCCCCAGGCCATTCCCGGGATCGGATCCGGGCCGGGTTTTACCCCCAGGCCATTCCCGGGATCGGATCCGGGCCGGGTTTTACCCCCAGGCCATTCCCGGGATCGGATCCGGGCAGGGTTTTACCCCCAGGCCATTCCCGGGATCGGATCCGGGCAGGGTTTTACCCCCAGGCCATTCCCACGGCGGATCCGGGCCGGGTTTTACCCCCAGGCCATTCCCGGGATCGGATCCGGGCCGGGTTTTACCCCCAGGCCATTCCCGGGATCGGATCCGGGCTGGGTTTTACCCCAGGCCATTCCCGGGATCGGATCCGGGCCGGGTTTTACCCCCAGGCCATTCCCGGGATCGGATCCGGGCCGGGTTTTACCCCCAGGCCATTCCCAGGATCGGTTCCGGGCCGGGTTTTACACCCAGGCCATTCCCAGGATCGGATCCGGGCCGGGTTTTACCCCCAGGCCATTCCCGGGATCGGATCCGGGCCGGGTTTTACCCCCAGACCATTCCCGGGATCGGATCCGGGCCGGGTTTTACCCCCAGGCCATTCCCGGGATCGGATCCGGGCCGGGTTTTACCCCCAGGCCATTCCCAGGATCGGATCCGGGCCGGGTTTTACCCCCAGTCCATTCCCAGGATCGGATCCGGGCCGGGTTTTACCCCCAGGCCATTCCCAGGATCAGATTCGGGCCGGGTTTTACCCCCAGTCCATTCCCGGGATCGGATCCGGGCCGGGTTTTACCCCCAGGCCATTCCCAGGATCGGATACGGGCCGGGTTTTACCCCCAGTCCATTCCCGGGATCGGATCCGGGCCGGGTTTTACCCCCAGGCCATTCCCGGGATCGGATCTGGGCCGGGTTTTACCCCCAGGCCATTCCCAGGATCGGATCCGGGCCGGGTTTTACCCCCAGGCCATTCCCGGGATCGGATCCGGGCCAGGTTTTACCCCCAAGCCATTCCCAGGATTGGATCCGGGCCGGGTTTTACCCCCAGGCCATTCCCGGGATCGGATCCGGGCCGGGTTTTACCCCCAGGCCATTCCTACGATCGTATCCGGGCCGGGTTTTACCCCCAGGCCATTCCCAGGGCGGATCCGGGCCGGGTTTTACCCCCAGGCCATTCCCAGGATCGGATCCGGGCCGGGTTTTACCCCCAGGCCATTCCTGGGATCGGATCCGGGCCGGGTTTTACCCCCAGTCCATTCCCAGGATCGGATCCGGGCCGGGTTTTACCCCCAGGCCATTCCCGGGATCGGATCCGGGCAGGGTTTTACCCCCAGGCCATTCCCGGGATTGGATCCGGGCCGGGTTTTATCCCCAGGCCATTCCCAGGATCGGATCCGGGCCGGGTTTTACCCCCAGTCCATTCCCAGGGCGGATCCGGGCCGGGTTTTACCCCCAGCCCATTCCCGGGATCAGAGCCGGGCCGGGTTTTACCCCCAGGCCATTCCCGGGATCGGATCCAGGCCGGGTTTTACCCCCAGGCCATTCCCGGGATCGGATCCGGGCCGGGTTTTACCCCCAGGCCATTCCCGGGATCGGATCCGGGCAGGGTTTTACCCCCAGGCCATTCCCAGGATCGGATCCGGGCCGGGTTTTACCCCCAGACCATTCCCAGGATCGGATCCGGGCAGGGTTTTACCCCCAGTCCATTCCCAGGGCGGATCCAGGCCGGGTTTTACCCCCAGCCCATTCCCGGGATCAGATCCGGGCCGGGTTTTACCCCCAGGCCATTCCCGGGATCGGATCCGGGCCGGGTTTTACCCCCAGTCCATTCCCAGGGCGGATCCGGGCCGGGTTTTACCCCCAGGCCATTCCCGGGATCGGATCCGGGCCGGGTTTTACCCCCAGGCCATTCCCGGGATCGGATCCGGGCCGGCTTTTACTCCCAGGCCATTCCCGGGATCGGATCCGGGCCGGGTTTTACCCCCAGGCCATTCCCGGGATCAGATCCGGGCCGGGTTTTACCCCCAGGCCATTCCTGGGATCGGATCCCGGCCGGGTTTTACCCCCAGGCCATTCCCAGGGCGGATCCGGGCCGGGTTTTACCCCCAGTCCATTCCCGGGATCGGATCCGGGCCGGGTTTTACCCCCAGGCCATTCCCGGGATCGGATCCGGGCCGGGTTTTACCCCCAGGCCATTCCCAGGATCGGATCCGGGCCGGGTTTTACCCCCAGGCCATTCCCGGGATCGGATCCGGGCCAGGTTTTACCCCCAAGCCACTCCCGGGATCGGATCCGGGCCGGGTTTTACCCCCAGGCCATTCCCAGGGCGGATCCGGGCCGGGTTTTGCCCCCAGGCCATTCCCGGGATTGGACCCGGTCCGGGTTTTACCCCCAGGCCATTCCCAGGGCGGATCCGGGCCGGGTTTTACCCCCAGGCCATTCCCGGGATCGGATCCGGGCCGGGTTTTACCCCCAGTCCATTCCCAGGATTGGATCCGGGCAGGGTTTTACCCCCAGGCCATTCCCAGGGCGGATCCGGGCCGGGTTTTACCCCCAGGCCATTCCCGGGATCGGATCCGGGCCGGGTTTTACCCCCAGGCCATTCCCGGGATCGGATCCGGGCCGGGTTTTACCCCCAGGCCATTCCCAGGATCGGATCCGGGCCGGGTTTTACCCCCAGGCCATTCCCGGGATCGGATCCGGGCCGGGTTTTACCCCCAGGCCATTCCCAGGATCGGATCCGGGCCGGGTTTTACCCCCAGGCCATTCCCAGGATCGGATCCGGGCCGGGTTTTACCCCCAGGCCATTCCCAGGGCGGATCCGGGCAGGGTTTTACCCCCAGGCCATTCCCAGGGCGGATCCGGGCAGGGTTTTACCCCCAGGCCATTCCCAGGGCGGATCCGGGCCGGGTTTTACCCCCAGGCCATTCCCGGGATCGGATCCGGGCCGGGTTTTACCCCCAGGCAATTCCCAGGGCGGATCCGGGCAGGGTTTTACCCCCAGGCCATTCCCGGGATCGGATCCGGGCCAGGTTTTACCCCCAGGCCATTCCCGGGATCGGATCCGGGCCGGGTTTTACCCCCAGGCCATTCCCGGGATCGGATCCAGGCCGGGTTTTACCCCCAGGCCATTCCCAGGATCGGATCCGGGCCGGGTTTTACCCCCAGGCTATTCCCGGGATCGGATCCGGGCCGGGTTTTACCCCCAGGCCATTCCCGGGATCGGATCCGGGCCGGGTTTTACCACCAGTCCATTCCCGGGCTCGGATCCAGGACGGGTTTTACCCCCAGGCCATTCCCAGGGCGGATCGGATCCGGGCCGGGTTTTACCCCCAGGCCATTCCCGGGATCGGATCCGGGCCGGGTTTTACCCCCAGGCCATTCCCGGGATCGGATCCGGGCCGGGTTTTACCCCCAGGCCATTCCCGGGATCGGATCCGGGCAGGGTTTTACCCCCAGGCCATTCCCGGGATCGGATCCGGGCAGGGTTTTACCCCCAGGCCATTCCCACGGCGGATCCGGGCCGGGTTTTACCCCCAGGCCATTCCCGGGATCGGATCCGGGCCGGGTTTTACCCCCAGGCCATTCCCGGGATCGGATCCGGGCCGGGTTTTACCCCCAGGCCATTCCCGGGATCGGATCCGGGCCGGGTTTTACCCCCAGGCCATTCCCGGGATCAGAGCCGGGCCGGGTTTTACCCCCAGGCCATTCCCAGGATCGGTTCCGGGCCGGGTTTTACACCCAGGCCATTCCCAGGGCGGATCCGGGCCGGGTTTTACCCCCAGGCCATTCCCGGGATTGGATCCGGGCCGGGTTTTACCCCCAGACCATTCCCGGGATCGGATCCGGGCCGGGTTTTACCCCCAGGCCATTCCCGGGATCGGATCCGGGCCGGGTTTTACCCCCAGGCCATTCCCAGGATCGGATCCGGGCCGGGTTTTACCCCCAGGCCATTCCCAGGATCGGATCCGGGCCGGGTTTTACCCCCAGGCCATTCCCAGGATCAGATCCGGGCCGGGTTTTACCCCCAGGCCATTCCCGGGATCGGATCCGGGCCGGGTTTTACCCCCAGGCCATTCCCAGGATCGGATCCGGGCCGGGTTTTACCCCCAGGCCATTCCCGGGATCGGATCCGGGCCGAGTTTTACCCCCAGGCCATTCCCAGGATCGGATCCGGTCCGGGTTTTACCCCCAGGCCATTCCCAGGGCGGATCCGGGCCGGGTTTTACCCCCAGGCCATTCCCAGGGCGGATCCGGGCCGGGTTTTACCCCCAGGCCATTCCCGGGATCGGTTCCGGGCCGGGTTTTACCCCCAGGCCATTCCCAGGGCGGATCCGGGCCGGGTTTTACCCCCAGTCCATTCCCGGGATCGGATCCGGGCCGGGTTTTACCCCCAGGCCATTCCCGGGATCGGATCCGGGCCAGGTTTTACCCCCAGGCCATTCCCAGGATCGGATCCGGGCCGGGTTTTACCCCCAGGCCATTCCCAGGATCGGATCCGGGCCGGGTTTTACCCCCAGCCCATTCCCGGGATCGGATCCGGGCAGGGTTTTACCCCCAGGCCATTCCCGGGATCGGATCCGGGCCGGGTTTTACCCCCAGCCCATTCCCGGGATCGGATCCGGGCCGGGTTTTACCCCCAGGCCATTCCCGGGATCGGATCCGGGCCGGGTTTTACCCCCAGGCCATTCCCGGGATCGGATCCGGGCCGGGTTTTACCCCCAGGCCATTCCCGGGATCGGATCCGGGCCGGGTTTTACCCCCAGGCCATTCCCGGGATCGGTTCCGGGCCGGGTTTTACCCCCAGGCCATTCCCAGGGCGGATCCGGGCCGGGTTTTACCCCCAGGCCATTCCCAGGATCGGATCCGGGCCAGGTTTTACCCCCAGGCCATTCCAAGGGCGGATCCGGGCCGGGTTTTACCCCCAGGCCATTCCCGGGATCGGATCCGGACCGGGTTTTACCCCCAGGCCATTCCCAGGATCGGATCCGGGCCGGGTTTTACCCCCAGGCCATTCCCGGGATCGGATCCAGGCCGGGTTTTACCCCCAGGCCATTACCAGGGCGGATCCGGGCCGGGTTTTACCCCCAGGCCATTCCCGGGATCGGATCCGGGCCGGGTTTTACCCCCAGGCCATTCCCGGGATCGGATCCGGGCCGGGTTTTACCCCCAGGCCATTCCCGGGATCGGATCCGGGCCAGGTTTTACCCCCAAGCCACTCCCGGGATCGGATCCGGGCCGGGTTTTACCCCCAGGCCATTCCCGGGATCGGATCCGGGCCGGGTTTTACCCCCAGTCCATTCCCAGGGCGGATCCGGGCAGGGTTTTACCCCCAGGCCATTCCCAGGATAGGATCCGGGCAGGGTTTTACCCCCAGGCTATTCCCGGGATCGGATCCGGGCCGGGTTTTACCCCCAGGCCATTCCCGGGATCGGATCCGGGCCGGGTTTTACCCCCAGTCCATTCCCGGGATCGGATCCGGGCAGGGTTTTACCCCCAGGCCATTCCCAGGGCGGATCCGGGCCGTGTTTTACCCCCAGGCCATTCCCGGGATCGGATCCGGGCCGGGTTTTACCCCCAGGCCATTCCCGGGATCGGATCCGGGCCGGGTTTTACCCCTAGGCTATTCCCGGGATCGGATCCGGGCCGGGTTTTACCCCCAGGCCATTCCCGGGATCGGATCCGGGCCGGGTTTTACCCCCAGGCCATTCCCGGGATCGGATCCGGGCCGGGTTTTACCCCCAGGCCATTCCCGGGATCGGATCCGGGCAGGGTTTTACCACCAGGCTATTCCCGGGATCGGATCCGGGCCGGGTTTTACCCCCAGGCCATTCCCAGGATCGGATCCGGGCCGGGTTTTACCCCCAGGCCATTCCCGGGATCGGATCCGGGCCGGGTTTTACCCCCAGTCCATTCCCGGGATCGGATCCGGGCCGGGTTTTACCCCCAGGCCATTCCCAGGATCGGATCCGGTCCGGGTTTTACCCCCAGGCCATTCCCAGGATCGGGTCCGGGCCGGGTTTTACCCCCAGGCCATTCCCGGAACGGATCCGGGCCGGGTTTTACCCCCAGGCCATTCCCAGGGCGGATCCGGGCCGGGTTTTACCCCCAGGCCATTCCCGGGATCGGATCCGGGCCGGGTTTTACCCCCAGGCCATTCCCGGGATCGGATCCGGGCCGGGTTTTACCCCCAGGCCATTCCCGGGATCGGATCCGGGCCGGGTTTTACCCCCAGGCCATTCCCGGGATCGGATCCGGGCCGGGTTTTACCCCCAGGCCATTCCCAGGATCGGATCCGGGCCGGGTTTTACCCCCAGGCCATTCCCAGGATCGGATCCGGGCCGGGTTTTACCCCCAGGCCATTCCCGGGATCGAATCCGGGCCGGGTTTTACACCCAGGCCATTCCCAGGGCGGATCCGGACCAGGTTTTACCCCCAGGCCATTCCCAGGGCGGATCCGGGCCGGGTTTTACCCCCAGGCCATTCCCGGGATCGGATCCGGGCCGGGTTTTACCCCCAGTCCATTCCCGGGTTCGGATCCGGGCCGGGTTTTACCCCCAGGCCATTCCCGGGATCGGATCCGGGCCGGGTTTTACACCCAGGCCATTCCCAGGATCGGATCCGGGTCGGGTTTTACCCCCAGGCCATTCCCGGGATCGGATCCGGGCCAGGTTTTACCCCCAAGCCATTCCCAGGATTGGATCCGGGCCGGGTTTTACCCCCAGGCCATTCCCGGGATCGGATCCGGGCCGGGTTTTACCCCCAGGCCATTCCCGGGATCGGATCCGGGCCGGGTTTTACCCCCAGGCCATTCCTACGATCGTATCCGGGCCGGGTTTTACCCCCAGGCCATTCCTACGATCGTATCCGGGCCGGGTTTTACCCCCAGGCCATTCCCGGGATCGGATCCGGGCAGGGTTTTACCCCCAGGCCATTCCTGGGATCGGATCCGGGCAGGGTTTTACCCCCAGTCCATTCCCAGGATCAGATCCGGGCCGGGTTTTACCCCCAGGCCATTCCCGGGATCGGATCCGGGCCGAGTTTTACCCCCAGGCCATTCCCAGGATCGGATCCGGGCAGGGTTTTACCCCCAGGCCATTCCCAGGGCGGATCCTGGCCGGGTTTTACCCCCAGGCCATTCCCAGGATCGGATCCGGGCCGGGTTTTACCCCCAGTCCATTCCCACGGCGGATCCGGGCCGGGTTTTACCCCCAGTCCATTCCCGGGATCAGATCCGGGCCGGGTTTTACCCCCAGGCCATTCCCGGGATCGGATCCAGGCCGGGTTTTACCCCCAGCCCATTCCCGGGATCGGATCCGGGCCGGGTTTTACCCCCAGGCCATTCCCGGGATCGGATCCGGGCAGGGTTTTACCCCCAGGCCATTCCCAGGATCGGATCCGGGCCGGGTTTTACCCCCAGGCCATTCCCGGGATCGGATCCGGGCCGGGTTTTACCCCCAGTCCATTCCCAGGGCGGATCCGGGCCGGGTTTTACCCCCAGGCCATTCCCGGGATCGGATCCGGGCCGGGTTTTACCCCCAGGCCATTCCCGGGATCGGATCCGGGCCGGCTTTTACTCCCAGGCCATTCCCGGGATCGGATCCGGGCCGGGTTTTACCCCCAGGCCATTCCCGGGATCGGATCCGGGCCGGGTTTTACCCCCAGGCCATTCCTGGGATCGGATCCCGGCCGGGTTTTACCCCCAGGCCATTCCCAGGGCGGATCCGGGCCGGGTTTTACCCCCAGTCCATTCCCGGGATCGGATCCGGGCAGGGTTTTACCCCCAGGCCATTCCCGGGATCAGATCCGGGCAGGGTTTTACCCCCAGGCCATTCCCAGGGCGGATCCGGGCCGGGTTTTACCCCCAGGCCATTCCCGGGATCGGATCCGGGCTGGGTTTTACCCCCAGGCCATTCCCGGGATCGGATCCGGGCCGGGTTTTACCCCCAGGCCATTCCCGGGATTGGACCCGGTCCGGGTTTTACCCCCAGGCCATTCCCAGGGCGGATCCGGGCAGGGTTTTACCCCCAGGCCATTCCCAGGGCGGATCCGGGTCGGGTTTTACCCCCAGGCCATTCCCGGGATCGGATCCGGGCCGGGTTTTACCCCCAGGCCATTCCCGGGATCGGATCCGGGCCGGGTTTTACCCCCAGGCCATTCCCGGGATCGGATCCGGGCAGGGTTTTACCCCCAGGCCATTCCCAGGATCGGATCCGGGCCGGGTTTTACCCCCAGGCCATTCCCAGGATCGGATCCGGGCCGGGTTTTACCCCCAGGCCATTCCCAGGGCGGATCCGGGCAGGGTTTTACCCCCAGGCCATTCCCGGGATCGGATCCGGGCAGGGTTTTACCCCCAGGCCATTCCCAGGGCGGATCCGGGCCGGGTTTTACCCCCAGGCCATTCCCAGGGCAGATCCGGGCCGGGTTTTACCCCCAGGCCATTCCCGGGATCGGATCCGGGCCGGGTTTTACCCCCAGGCAATTCCCAGGGCGGATCCGGGCAGGGTTTTACCCCCAGGCCATTCCCAGGATCGGATCCGGGTAGGGTTTTACCCCCAGGCCATTCCCGGGATCGGATCCAGGCCAGGTTTTACCCCCAGGCCATTCCCGGGATCGGATCCGGGCCGGGTTTTACCCCCAGGCCATTCCCGGGATCGGATCCGGGCAGGGTTTTACCCCCAGGCCATTCCCGGGATCGGATCCGGGCCGGGTTTTACCCCCAGGCTATTCCCGGGATCGGATCCGGGCCGGGTTTTACCCCCAGGCCATTCCCGGAACGGATCCGGGCGGGGTTTTACCCCCAGGCCATTCCCGGGATCGGATCCGGGCCGGGTTTTACCACCAGTCCATTCCTGGGATCGGATCCAGGACGGGTTTTACCCCCAGGCCATTCCCGGGATCGGATCCGGGCCGGGTTTTACCCCCAGGCCATTCCCAGGGCGGATCCGGGCCGGGTTTTACCCCCAGGCCATTCCCGGGATCGGATCCGGGCCGGGTTTTACCCCCAGGCCATTCCCGGGATCGGATCCGGGCCGGGTTTTACCCCCAGGCCATTCCCGGGATCGGATCCGGGCCGGGTTTTACCCCCAGGCCATTCCCACGGCGGATCCGGGCCGGGTTTTACCCCCAGGCCATTCCCGGGATCGGATCCGGGCTGGGTTTTACCCCCAGGCCATTCCCGGGATCGGATCCGGGCCGGGTTTTACCCCCAGTCCATTCCCGGGATCGGATCCGGGCCGGGTTTTACCCCCAGGCCATTCCCAGGATCGGTTCCGGGCCGGGTTTTACACCCAGGCCATTCCCAGGGCGGATCCGGGCCGGGTTTTACCCCCAGGCCATTCCCGGGATCGGATCCGGGCCGGGTTTTACCCCCAGGCCATTCCCGGGATCGGATCCGGGCCGGGTTTTACCCCCAGGCCATTCCCGGGATCGGATCCGGGCCGGGTTTTACCCCCAGGCCATTCCCGGGATCGGATCCGGGCCGGGTTTTACCCCCAGGCCATTCCCGGGATCGGATCCGGGCCGGGTTTTACCCCCAGGCCATTCCCGGGATCGGATCCGGGCCGGGTTTTACCCCCAGGCCATTCCCGGGATCGGATCCGGGCCGGGTTTTACCCCCAATCCATTCCCGGGATCGGATCCGGGCCGGGTTTTACCCCCAGGCCATTCCCAGGATCGGTTCCGGGCCGGGTTTTACCCCCAGGCCATTCCCAGGGCGGATCCGGGCCGGGTTTTACCCCCAGTCCATTCCCAGGGCGGATCCGGGCCGGGTTTTACCCCCAGGCCATTCCCGGGATCGGATCCGGGCAGGGTTTTACCCCCAGGCCATTCCCGGGATCGGATCCGGGCGGGTTTTACCTCCAGGCCATTCCCAGGATCGGATCCGGGCCGGGTTTTACCCCCAGGCCATTCCCAGGATCGGATCCGGGCCGGGTTTTACCCCCAGCCCATTCCCGGGATCGGATCCGGGCAGGGTTTTACCCCCAGGCCATTCCCGGGATCGGATCCGGGCCGGGTTTTACCCCCAGTCCATTCCCGGGATTGGATCCGGGCCGGGTTTTACCCCCAGGCCATTCCCGGGATCGGATCCGGGCCGGGTTTTACCCCCAGCCCATTCCCAGGATCGGTTACGGGCCGGGTTTTACCCCCAGGTCATTCCCGGGATCGGATCCGGGCCGGGTTTTACCCCCAGGCCATTCCCAGGGCGGATCCGGGCCGGGTTTTACCCCCAGGCCATTCCCGGGATCGGATCCGGGCCGGGTTTTACCCCCAGTCCATTCCCAGGGCGGATCCGGGCCGGGTTTTACCCCCAGGCCATTCCCGGGATCGGATCCGGGCCGGGTTTTACCCCCAGGCCATTCCCAGGATCGGATCCGGTCCGGGTTTTACCCCCAGGCCATTCCCAGGGCGGATCCGGGCCGGGTTTTACCCCCAGGCCATTCCCGGGATCAGATCCGGGCCGGGTTTTACCCCCAGGCCATTCCCAGGGCGGATCCGGGCCGGGTTTTACCCCCAGGCCATTCCCGGGATCGGATCCGGGCTGGGTTTTACCCCCAGGCCATTCCCAGGGCGGATCCGGGCCGGGTTTTACCCCCAGGCCATTCCCAGGATCGGATCCGGGCTGGGTTTTACCCCCAGGCCATTCCCGGGATCGGATCCGGGCCGGGTTTTACCCCCAGGCCATTCCCGGGATCGGATCCGGGCAGGGTTTTACCCCCAGGCCATTCCCGGGATCGGATCCGGGCCGGGTTTTACCCCCAGTCCATTCCCGGGATTGGATCCGGGCCGGGTTTTACCCCCAGGCCATTCCCGGGATCGGATCCGGGCCGGGTTTTACCCCCAGCCCATTCCCAGGATCGGATACGGGCCGGGTTTTACCCCCAGGTCATTCCCGGGATCGGATCCGGGCCGGGTTTTACCCCCAGGCCATTCCCAGGGCGGATCCGGGCCGGGTTTTACCCCCAGGCCATTCCCGGGATCGGATCCGGGCCGGGTTTTACCCCCAGTCCATTCCCAGGGCGGATCCGGGCCGGGTTTTACCCCCCAGGCCATTCCCGGGATCGGATCCGGGCCGGGTTTTACCCCCAGGCCATTCCCAGGATCGGATCCGGGCCGGGTTTTACCCCCAGGCCATTCCCAGGGCGGATCCGGGCCGGGTTTTACCCCCAGGCCATTCCCGGGATCGGATCCGGGCCGGGTTTTACCCCCAGGCCATTCCCAGGGCGGATCCGGGCCGGGTTTTACCCCCAGGCCATTCCCGGGATCGGATCCGGGCTGGGTTTTACCCCCAGGCCATTCCCAGGGCGGATCCGGGCCGGGTTTTACCCCCAGGCCATTCCCGGGATCGGATCCGGGCCGGGTTTTACCCCCAGGCCATTCCCGGGATCGGTTCCGGGCCGGGTTTTACCCCCAGGCCATTCCCAGGATCGGATCCAGGCCGGGTTTTACCCCCAGGCCATTCCCGGGATCGGATCCAGGACGGGTTTAACCCCCAGGCCATTCCCAGGGCGGATCCGGGCCGGGTTTTACCCCCAGGCCATTCCCAGGGCGGATCCGGGCCGGGTTTTACCCCCAGGCCATTCCCGGGATCGGATCCGGGCCGGGTTTTACCCCCAGGCCATTCCCGGGATCGGATCCAGGACGGGTTTTACCCCCAGGCCATTTCCAGGATCGGATCCGGGCCGGGTTTTACCCCCAGGCCATTCCCGGGATCGGATCCGGGCCGGGTTTTACCCCCAGGCCATTCCCAGGGCGGATCCGGGCAGGGTTTTACCCCCAGGCCATTCCCGGGATCGGATCCGGGCAGGGTTTTACCCCCAGTCCATTCCCGGGTTCGGATCCGGGCCGGGTTTTACCCCCAGGCCATTCCCGGGATCGGATCCGGGCCGGGTTTTACCCCCAGGCCATTCCCAGGATCGGTTCCGGGCCGGGTTTTACCCCCAGGCCATTCCCGGGATCTGGGCCGGGTTTTACCCCCAGGCCATTCCCGGGATCGGATCCGGGCCAGGTTTTACCCCCAAGCCATTCCCAGGATTGGATCCGGGCCGGGTTTTACCACCAGGCCATTCCCGGGATCTGGGCCGGGTTTTACCCCCAGGCCATTCCCAGGATCGGATCCGGGCCGGGTTTTACCCCCAGGCCATTCCCAGGATCGGATCTGGGCCGGGTTTTACCCCCAGGCCATTCCCAGGGCGGATCCGGGCCGGGTTTTACCCCTAGGCCATTCCCGGGATCGGATCCGGGCCGGGTTTTACCCTCAGGCCATTCCCAGATCGGATCCGGGCAGGGTTTTACCCCCAGGCCATTCCCAGGATCGGATCTGGGCCGGGTTTTACCCCCAGGCCATTCCCGGGATCGGATCCGGGCCGGGTTTTACCCCCAGGCCATTCCCAGGGCGGATCCGGGCCGGGTTTTACCCCCAGGCCATTCCCAGGATCGGATCCGGGCCGGGTTTTACCCCCAGGCCATTCCCAGGGCGGATCCGGGCCGGGTTTTACCCCCAGGCCATTCCCGGGATCGGATCCGGGCAGGGTTTTACCCCCAGGCCATTCCCGGGATCGGATCCAGGCCGGGTTTTACCCCCAGGCCATTCCCGGGATCGGATCCGGGCCGGGTTTTACCCCCAGGCCATTCCCGGGATCGGATCCGGGCAGGGTTTTACCCCCAGACCATTCCCAGGATCGGATCCGGGCAGGGTTTTACCCCCAGTCCATTCCCGGGATAGGATCCGGGCAGGGTTTTACCCCCAGGCCATTCCCAGGATCGGATCCGGGCCGGGTTTTACCCCCAGTCCATTCCCGGGATCGGATCCGGGCCGGGTTTTACCCCCAGTCCATTCCCGGGATCGGATCCGGGCCGGGTTTTACCCCCAGGCCATTCCCAGGATCGGATCCGGTCCGGGTTTTACCCCCAGGCCATTCCCAGGATCGGGTCCGGGCCGGGTTTTACCCCCAGGCCATTCCCAGGGCGGATCCGGGCCGGGTTTTACCCCCAGGCCATTCCCGCGATCGGATCCGGGCCGGGTTTTACCCCCAGGCCATTCCCGGGATCGGATCCGGGCCGGGTTTTACCCCCAGGCCATTCCCGGGATCGGATCCGGTCCGGGTTTTACCCCCAGGCCATTCCCAGGATCGGATCCGGGCCGGGTTTTACCCCCAGGCCATTCCCGGGATCGGATCCGGGCCGGGTTTTACCCCCAGGCCATTCCCGGGATCGGATCCGGGCCGGGTTTTACCCCCAGGCCATTCCCGGGATCGGATCCGGGCCGGGTTTTACCCCCAGGCCATTCCCGGGATCGGATCTGGGCCGGGTTTTACCCCCAGGCCATTCCCAGGGCGGATCCGGGCCGGGTTTTACCCCCAGGCCATTCCCGGGATCGGATCTGGGCCGGGTTTTACCCCCAGGCCATTCCCAGGGCGGATCCGGGCCGGGTTTTACCCCCAGTCCATTCCCAGGGCGGATCCGGGCCGGGTTTACCCCCAGGCCATTCCCAGGGCGGATCCGGGCCGGGTTTTACCCCCAGGCCATTCCCGGGATCGGATCCGGGCCGGGTTTTACCCCCAGGCCATTCCCAGGGCGGATCCGGGCCGGGTTTTACCCCCAGGCCATTCCCGGGATCGGATCCGGGCCGGGTTTTACCCCCAGGCCATTCCCAGGATCGGATCCGGTCCGGGTTTTACCCCCAGTCCATTCCCAGGGCGGATCCGGGCCGGGTTTTACCCCCAGGCCATTCCCGGGATCGGATCCGGGCTGGGTTTTACCCCCAGGCCATTCCCAGGGCGGATCCGGGCCGGGTTTTACCCCCAGGCCATTCCCGGGATTGGATCCGGGCCGGGTTTTACCCCCAGGCCATTCCCAGGATCGGTTCCGGGCCGGGTTTTACCCCCAGGCCATTCCCAGGGCGGATCCGGGCCGGGTTTTACCCCCAGGCCATTCCCAGGGCGGATCCGGGCCGGGTTTTACCCCCAGGCCATTCCCGGGATCGGATCCGGGCCGGGTTTTACCCCCAGGCCATTCCCGAGATCGGTTCCGGGCCGGGTTTTACCCCCAGGCCATTCCCAGGGCGGATCCGGGCCGGGTTTTACCCCCAGTCCATTCCCGGGATCGGATCCGGGCCGGGTTTTACCCCCAGGCCATTCCCGGGATCGGATCCGGGCCGGGTTTTACCCCCAGGCCATTCCCAGGATCGGATCCGGGCCGGGTTTTACCCCCAGGCCATTCCCGGGATCGGATCCGGGCAGGGTTTTACCCCCAGGCCATTCCCGGGATCGGATCCGGGCCGGGTTTTACCCCCAGGCCATTCCCGGGATCGGATCCGGGCCGGGTTTTACCCCCAGGCCATTCCCAGGATCGGATCCGGGCCGGGTTTTACCCCCAGGTCATTCCCGGGATCGGATCCGGGCCGGGTTTTACCCCCAGGCCATTCCCAGGGCGGATCCGGGCCGGGTTTTACCCCCAGGCCATTCCCGGGATCGGATCCGGGCCGGGTTTTACCCCCAGGCCATTCCCAGGGCGGATCCGGGCCGGGTTTTACCCCCAGGCCATTCCCGGGATCGGATCCGGGCCGGGTTTTACCCCCAGGCCATTCCCAGGATCGGATCCGGTCCGGGTTTTACCCCCAGGCCATTCCCAGGGCGGATCCGGGCCGGGTTTTACCCCCAGGCCATTCCCGGGATCGGATCCGGGCCGGGTTTTACCCCCAGACCATTCCCAGGGCGGATCCGGGCCGGGTTTTACCCCCAGGCCATTCCCAGGGCGGATCCGGGCCGGGTTTTACCCCCAGGCCATTCCCGGGATCGGATCCGGGCCGGGTTTTACCCCCAGGCCATTCCCGGGATCGGATCCGGGCAGGGTTTTACCCCCAGGCCATTCCCGGGATCAGATCCGGGCCGGGTTTTACCCCCAGGCCATTCCCAGGATCGGATCCGGTCCGGGTTTTACCCCCAGGCCATTCCCAGGGCGGATCCGGGCCGGGTTTTACCCCCAGGCCATTCCCGGGATCGGATCCGGGCTGGGTTTTACCCCCAGGCCATTCCCAGGGCGGATCCGGGCCGGGTTTTACCCCCAGGCCATTCCCGGGATCGGATCCGGGCCGGGTTTTACCCCCAGGCCATTCCCAGGATCGGTTCCGGGCCGGGTTTTACCCCCAGGCCATTCCCAGGGCGGATCCGGGCCGGGTTTTACCCCCAGGCCATTCCCGGGATCAGATCCGGGCCGGGTTTTACCCCCAGGCCATTCCCAGGATCGGATCCGGGCCGGGTTTTACCCCCAGGCCATTCCCGAGATCGGTTCCGGGCCGGGTTTTACCCCCAGGCCATTCCCAGGGCGGATCCGGGCCGGGTTTTACCCCCAGTCCATTCCCGGGATCGGATCCGGGCCGGGTTTTACCCCCAGGCCATTCCCGGGATCGGATCCGGGCCGGGTTTTACCCCCAGGCCATTCCCAGGGCGGATCCGGGCCGGGTTTTACCCCCAGGCCATTCCCAGGGCGGATCCGGGCCGGGTTTTACCCCCAGGCCATTCCCAGGATCGGATCCGGGCCGGGTTTTACCCCCAGGCCATTCCCAGGATCGGATCCGGGCCGGGTTTTACCCCCAGCCCATTCCCGGGATCGGATCCGGGCAGGGTTTTACCCCCAGGCCATTCCCGGGATCGGATCCGGGCCGGGTTTTACCCCCAGGCCATTCCCGGGATCGGATCCGGGCCGGGTTTTACCCCCAGTCCATTCCCGGGATTGGATCCGGGCCGGGTTTTACCCCCAGTCCATTCCCGGGATTGGATCCGGGCCGGGTTTTACCCCCAGGCCATTCCTGGGATCGGATCCGGGCTGGGTTTTACCCCCAGGCCATTCCCAGGGCGGATCCGGGCCGGGTTTTACCCCCAGGCCATTCCCGGGATCGGATCCGGGCCGGGTTTTACCCCCAGGCCATTCCCAGGATCGGTTCCGGGCCGGGTTTTACCCCCAGGCCATTCCCAGGGCGGATCCGGGCCGGGTTTTACCCCCAGGCCATTCCCAGGGCGGATCCGGGCCGGGTTTTACCCCCAGGCCATTCCCGGGATCAGATCCGGGCCGGGTTTTACCCCCAGGCCATTCCCAGGATCGGATCCGGGCCGGGTTTTACCCCCAGGCCATTCCCGAGATCGGTTCCGGGCCGGGTTTTACCCCCAGGCCATTCCCAGGGCGGATCCGGGCCGGGTTTTACCCCCAGTCCATTCCCGGGATCGGATCCGGGCCGGGTTTTACCCCCAGGCCATTCCCGGGATCGGATCCGGGCCGGGTTTTACCCCCAGGCCATTCCCAGGATCGGATCCGGGCCGGGTTTTACCCCCAGCCCATTCCCGGGATCGGATCCGGGCAGGGTTTTACCCCCAGGCCATTCCCGGGATCGGATCCGGGCCGGGTTTTACCCCCAGGCCATTCCCGGGATCGGATCCGGGCCGGGTTTTACCCCCAGGCCATTCCCAGGATCGGATCCGGGCCGGGTTTTACCCCCAGGTCATTCCCGGGATCGGATCCGGGCCGGGTTTTACCCCCAGGCCATTCCCAGGGCGGATCCGGGCCGGGTTTTACCCCCAGGCCATTCCCGGGATCGGATCCGGGCCGGGTTTTACCCCCAGGCCATTCCCAGGGCGGATCCGGGCCGGGTTTTACCCCCAGGCCATTCCCGGGATCGGATCCGGGCCGGGTTTTACCCCCAGGCCATTCCCAGGATCGGATCCGGTCCGGGTTTTACCCCCAGGCCATTCCCAGGGCGGATCCGGGCCGGGTTTTACCCCCAGGCCATTCCCGGGATCGGATCCGGGCCGGGTTTTACCCCCAGACCATTCCCAGGGCGGATCCGGGCCGGGTTTTACCCCCAGGCCATTCCCAGGGCGGATCCGGGCCGGGTTTTACCCCCAGGCCATTCCCGGGATCGGATCCGGGCCGGGTTTTACCCCCAGGCCATTCCCGGGATCGGATCCGGGCCGGGTTTTACCCCCAGGCCATTCCCGGGATCGGATCCGGGCCGGGTTTTACCCCCAGGCCATTCCCGGGATCAGATCCGGGCCGGGTTTTACCCCCAGGCCATTCCCAGGATCGGATCCGGTCCGGGTTTTACCCCCAGTCCATTCCCAGGGCGGATCCGGGCCGGGTTTTACCCCCAGGCCATTCCCGGGATCGGATCCGGGCTGGGTTTTACCCCCAGGCCATTCCCAGGGCGGATCCGGGCCGGGTTTTACCCCCAGGCCATTCCCGGGATCGGATCCGGGCCGGGTTTTACCCCCAGGCCATTCCCAGGATCGGTTCCGGGCCGGGTTTTACCCCCAGGCCATTCCCAGGGCGGATCCGGGCCGGGTTTTACCCCCAGGCCATTCCCGGGATCAGATCCGGGCCGGGTTTTACCCCCAGGCCATTCCCAGGATCGGATCCGGGCCGGGTTTTACCCCCAGGCCATTCCCGAGATCGGTTCCGGGCCGGGTTTTACCCCCAGGCCATTCCCAGGGCGGATCCGGGCCGGGTTTTACCCCCAGTCCATTCCCGGGATCGGATCCGGGCCGGGTTTTACCCCCAGGCCATTCCCGGGCGGATCCGGGCCGGGTTTTACCCCCAGGCCATTCCCAGGGCGGATCCGGGCCGGGTTTTACCCCCAGGCCATTCCCAGGATCGGATCCGGGCCGGGTTTTACCCCCAGGCCATTCCCAGGATCGGATCCGGGCAGGGTTTTACCCCCAGCCCATTCCCGGGATCGGATCCGGGCCGGGTTTTACCCCCAGGCCATTCCCGGGATCGGATCCGGGCCGGGTTTTACCCCCAGTCCATTCCCGGGATTGGATCCGGGCCGGGTTTTACCCCCAGGCCATTCCCGGGATCGGATCCGGGCCGGGTTTTACCCCCAGGCCATTCCCAGGATCGGATCCGGGCCGGGTTTTACCCCCAGCCCATTCCCGGGATCGGATCCGGGCCGGGTTTTACCCCCAGGCCATTCCCAGGGCGGATCCGGGCCGGGTTTTACCCCCAGGCCATTCCCGGGATCGGATCCGGGCCGGCTTTTACCCCCAGGCCATTCCCAGGGCGGATCCGGGCCGGGTTTTACCCCCAGGCCATTCCCGGGATCGGATCCGGGCCGGGTTTTACCCCCAGGCCATTCCCAGGGCGGATCCGGGCCGGGTTTTACCCCCAGGCCATTCCCGGGATCGGATCCGGGCCGGGTTTTACCCCCAGGCCATTCCCGGGATCGGATCCGGGCCGGGTTTTACCCCCAGGCCATTCCCGGGATCAGATCCGGGCCGGGTTTTACCCCCAGGCCATTCCCAGGATCGGATCCAGGACGGGTTTTACCCCCAGGCCATTCCCAGGGCGGATCTGGGCCGGGTTTTACCCCCAGGCCATTCCCGGGATCGGATCCAGGACGGGTTTAACCCCCAGGCCATTCCCAGGATCGGATCCGGGCCGGGTTTTACCCCCAGGCCATTCCCAGGGCGGATCCGGGCCGGGTTTTACCCCCAGGCCATTCCCGGGATCGGATCCGGGCCGGGTTTTACCCCCAGGCCATTCCCGGGATCAGATCCGGGCCGGGTTTTACCCCCAGGCCATTCCCAGGGCGGATCCGGGCAGGGTTTTACCCCCAGGCCATTCCCGGGATCGGATCCGGGCCGGGTTTTACCCCCAGGCCATTCCCGGGATCGGATCCAGGACGGGTTTTACCCCCAGGCCATTTCCAGGATCAGATCCGGGCCGGGTTTTACCCCCAGGCCATTCCCAGGATCGGATCCGGGCCGGGTTTTACCCCCAGGCCATTCACAGGATCGGATCCGGGCCGGGTTTTACCCCCAGGCCATTCCCGGGATCGGATCCGGGCCGGGTTTTACCCCCAGTCCATTCCCGGGTTCGGATCCGGGCCGGGTTTTACCCCCAGGCCATTCCCGGGATCGGATCCGGGCCGGGTTTTACCCCCAGGCCATTCCCAGGATCGGTTCCGGGCCGGGTTTTACCCCCAGGCCATTCCCGGGATCGGATCCGGGCCAGGTTTTACCCCCAAGCCATTCCCAGGATTGGATCCGGGCCGGGTTTTACCCCCAGGCCATTCCCGGGATCGGATCCGGGCCAGGTTTTACCCCCAAGCCATTCCCAGGATTGGATCCGGGCCGGGTTTTACCCCCAGGCCATTCCCGGGATCTGGGCCGGGTTTTACCCCCAGGCCATTCCCGGGATCAGATCCGGGCCGGGTTTTACCCCCAGGCCATTCCCAGGATCGGATCCGGGCTGGGTTTTACCCCCAAGCCATTCCCAGGATTGGATCCGGGCCGGGTTTTACCCCCAGGCCATTCCCGGGATCCGGGCCGGGTTTTACCCCCAGGCCATTCCCGGGATCGGATCCGGGCCGGGTTTTACCCCCAGGCCATTCCCAGGGCGGATCCGGGCCGGGTTTTACCCCTAGGCCATTCCCGGGATCGGATCCGGGCCGGGTTTTACCCCCAGGCCATTCCCAGATCAGATCCGGGCCGGGTTTTACCCCCAGGCCATTCCCAGGATCGGATCCGGGCCGGGTTATACCCCCAGGCCATTCCCGGGATCGGATCCGGGCCGGGTTTTACCCCCAGGCCATTCCCAGGGCGGATCCGGGCCGGGTTTTACCCCCAGGCCATTCCCGGGATCGGATCCGGGCCGGGTTTTACCCCCAGTCCATTCCCAGGGCGGATCCGGGCCGGGTTTTACCCCCAGGCCATTCCCGGGATCGGATCCGGGCAGGGTTTTACCCCCAGGCCATTCCCTGGATCGGATCCAGGCCGGGTTTTACCCCCAGGCCATTCCCGGGATCGGATCCGGGCCGGGTTTTACCCCCAGGCCATTCCCGGGATCAGATCCGGGCCGGGTTTTACCCCCAGTCCATTCCCAGGGCGGATCCGGGCAGGGTTTTACCCCCAGTCCATTCCCAGGGCGGATCCGGGCAGGGTTTTACCCCCAGGCCATTCCCAGGATCGGATCCGGGCCGGGTTTTACCCCCAGGCCATTCCCGGGATCGGATCCGGGCCGGGTTTTACCCCCAGGCCATTCCCAGGATCGGATCCGGGCCGGGTTTTACCCCCAGGCCATTCCCAGGATAGGATCCGGGCAGGGTTTTACCCCCAGGCCATTCCCGGGATCGGATCCGGGCAGGGTTTTACCCCCAGGCCATTCCCAGGATCCGATCCGGGCCGGGTTTTACCCCCAGGCCATTCCCGGGATCGGATCCGGGCCGGGTTTTACCCCCAGGCCATTCCCGGGATCGGATCCGGGCCGGGTTTTACCCCCAGGCCATTCCCAGGATCGGATCCGGTCCGGGTTTTACCCCCAGGCCATTCCCAGGATCGGGTCCGGGCCGGGTTTTACCCCCTGGCCATTCCCAGGGCGGATCCGGGCCGGGTTTTACCCCCAGGCCATTCACAGGATCGGATCCGGGCCGGGTTTTACCCCCAGGCCATTCCCGGGATCGGATCCGGGCCGGGTTTTACCCCCAGTCCATTCCCGGGTTCGGATCCGGGCCGGGTTTTACCCCCAGGCCATTCCCGGGATCGGATCCGGGCCGGGTTTTACCCCCAGGCCATTCCCAGGATCGGTTCCGGGCCGGGTTTTACCCCCAGGCCATTCCCGGGATCGGATCCGGGCCAGGTTTTACCCCCAAGCCATTCCCAGGATTGGATCCGGGCCGGGTTTTACCCCCAGGCCATTCCCAGGATCGGATCCGGTCCGGGTTTTACCCCCAGTCCATTCCCAGGGCGGATCCGGGCCGGGTTTTACCCCCAGGCCATTCCCGGGATCGGATCCGGGCCGGGTTTTACCCCCAGGCCATTCCCGGGATCGGATCCGGGCCGGGTTTTACCCCCAGGCCATTCCCGGGATCGGATCCGGGCAGGGTTTTACCCCCAGGCCATTCCCGGGATCGGATCCGGGCCGGGTTTTACCCCCAGGCCATTCTCAGGGCGGATCCGGGCCGGGTTTTACCCCCAGGCCATTCCCGGGATCGGATCCGGGCCGGGTTTTACCCCCAGGCCATTCCCAGGATCGGATCCGGGCCGGGTTTTACCCCCAGACCATTCCCAGGATCGGATCCGGGCCGGGTTTTACCCCCAGGCCATTCCCAGGATCGGATCCGGGCCGGGTTTTACCCCCAGGCCATTCCCGGGATCGGATCCGGGCTGGGTTTTACCCCCAGGCCATTCCCAGGATCGGATACGGGCCGGGTTTTACCCCCAGGCCATTCCCAGGATCGGATCCGGGCCGGGTTTTACCCCCAGGCCATTCCCAGGGCGGATCCGGGCCGGGTTTTACCCCCAGGCCATTCCCGGGATCGGATCCGGGCCGGGTTTTACCCCCAGACCATTCCCAGGGCGGATCCGGGCAGGGTTTTACCCCCAGGCCATTCCCAGGGCGGATCCGGGCAGGGTTTTACCCCCAGGCCATTCCCAGGGCGGATCCGGGCCGGGTTTTACCCCCAGGCCATTCCCGGGATCGGATCCGGGCCGGGTTTTACCCCCAGGCCATTCCCGGGATCGGATCCGGGCCGGGTTTTACCCCCAGTCCATTCCCGGGATCAGATCCGGGCCGGGTTTTACCCCCAGGCCATTCCCAGGATCGGATCCAGGACGGGTTTTACCCCCAGGCCATTCCCAGGGCGGATCTGGGCCGGGTTTTACCCCCAGGCCATTCCCAGGGCGGATCCGGGCCGGGTTTTACCCCCAGGCCATTCCCGGGATCGGATCCGGGCCGGGTTTTACCCCCAGGCCATTCCCGGGATCAGATCCGGGCCGGGTTTTACCCCCAGGCCATTCCCAGGGCGGATCCGGGCCGGGTTTTACCCCCAGGCCATTCCCAGGGCGGATCCGGGCCGGGTTTTACCCCCAGGCCATTCCCAGGGCGGATCCGGGCCGGGTTTTACCCCCAGGCCATTCCCGGGATCGGATCCAGGACGGGTTTTACCCCCAGGCCATTTCCAGGATCGGATCCGGGCCGGGTTTTACCCCCAGGCCATTCCCAGGATCGGATCCGGGCCGGGTTTTACCCCCAGGCCATTCACAGGATCGGATCCGGGCCGGGTTTTACCCCCAGGCCATTCCCGGGATCGGATCCGGGCCGGGTTTTACCCCCAGTCCATTCCCGGGATCGGATCCGGGCCGGCTTTTACCCCCAGGCCATTCCCGGGATCGGATCCGGGCCGGGTTTTACCCCCAGGCCATTCCCGGGATCGGATCCGGGCCGGGTTTTACCCCCAGGCCATTCCCAGGGCGGATCCGGGCCGGGTTTTACCCCCAGGCCATTCCCGGGATCGGATCCGGGCCGGGTTTTACCCCCAGGCCATTCCCGGGATCGGATCCGGGCCGGGTTTTACCCCCAGGCCATTCCCGGGATCAGATCCGGGCCGGGTTTTACCCCCAGGCCATTCCCAGGATCGGATCCAGGACGGGTTTTACCCCCAGGCCATTCCCAGGGCGGATCTGGGCCGGGTTTTACCCCCAGGCCATTCCCGGGATCGGATCCAGGACGGGTTTAACCCCCAGGCCATTCCCAGGATCGGATCCGGGCCGGGTTTTACCCCCAGGCCATTCCCAGGGCGGATCCGGGCCGGGTTTTACCCCCAGGCCATTCCCGGGATCGGATCCGGGCCGGGTTTTACCCCCAGGCCATTCCCGGGATCAGATCCGGGCCGGGTTTTACCCCCAGGCCATTCCCAGGGCGGATCCGGGCAGGGTTTTACCCCCAGGCCATTCCCGGGATCGGATCCGGGCCGGGTTTTACCCCCAGGCCATTCCCGGGATCGGATCCAGGACGGGTTTTACCCCCAGGCCATTTCCAGGATCAGATCCGGTCCGGGTTTTACCCCCAGGCCATTCCCAGGATCGGATCCGGGCCGGGTTTTACCCCCAGGCCATTCACAGGATCGGATCCGGGCCGGGTTTTACCCCCAGGCCATTCCCGGGATCGGATCCGGGCCGGGTTTTACCCCCAGTCCATTCCCGGGTTCGGATCCGGGCCGGGTTTTACCCCCAGGCCATTCCCGGGATCGGATCCGGGCCGGGTTTTACCCCCAGGCCATTCCCAGGATCGGTTCCGGGCCGGGTTTTACCCCCAGGCCATTCCCGGGATCGGATCCGGGCCAGGTTTTACCCCCAAGCCATTCCCAGGATTGGATCCGGGCCGGGTTTTACCCCCAGGCCATTCCCGGGATCGGATCCGGGCCAGGTTTTACCCCCAAGCCATTCCCAGGATTGGATCCGGGCCGGGTTTTACCCCCAGGCCATTCCCGGGATCTGGGCCGGGTTTTACCCCCAGGCCATTCCCGGGATCAGATCCGGGCCGGGTTTTACCCCCAGGCCATTCCCAGGATCGGATCCGGGCTGGGTTTTACCCCCAAGCCATTCCCAGGATTGGATCCGGGCCGGGTTTTACCCCCAGGCCATTCCCGGGATCCGGGCCGGGTTTTACCCCCAGGCCATTCCCGGGATCGGATCCGGGCCGGGTTTTACCCCCAGGCCATTCCCAGGGCGGATCCGGGCCGGGTTTTACCCCCAGGCCATTCCCGGGATCGGATCCGGGCCGGGTTTTACCCCCAGGCCATTCCCGGGATCGGATCCGGGCCGGGTTTTACCCCCAGGCCATTCCCAGGGCGGATCCGGGCCGGGTTTTACCCCTAGGCCATTCCCGGGATCGGATCCGGGCCGGGTTTTAGCCCCAGGCCATTCCCAGATCAGATCCGGGCAGGGTTTTACCCCCAGGCCATTCCCAGATCAGATCCGGGCAGGGTTATACCCCCAGGCCATTCCCGGGATCGGATCCGGGCCGGGTTTTACCCCCAGGCCATTCCCAGGGCGGATCCGGGCCGGGTTTTACCCCCAGGCCATTCCCGGGATCGGATCCGGGCCGGGTTTTACCCCCAGTCCATTCCCAGGGCGGATCCGGGCCGGGTTTTACCCCCAGGCCATTCCCGGGATCGGATCCGGGCAGGGTTTTACCCCCAGGCCATTCCCGGGATCGGATCCAGGCCGGGTTTTACCCCCAGGCCATTCCCGGGATCGGATCCGGGCCGGGTTTTACCCCCAGGCCATTCCCGGGATCAGATCCGGGCCGGGTTTTACCCCCAGTCCATTCCCAGGGCGGATCCGGGCAGGGTTTTACCCCCAGGCCATTCCCAGGGCGGATCCGGGCAGGGTTTTACCCCCAGGCCATTCCCAGGATCGGATCCGGGCCGGGTTTTACCCCCAGGCCATTCCCGGGATCGGATCCGGGCAGGGTTTTACCCCCAGGCCATTCCCAGGATCGGATCCGGGCCGGGTTTTACCCCCAGACCATTCCCAGGATAGGATCCGGGCAGGGTTTTACCCCCAGTCCATTCCCGGGATCGGATCCGGGCAGGGTTTTACCCCCAGGCCATTCCCAGGATCCGATCCGGGCCGGGTTTTACCCCCAGGCCATTCCCGGGATCGGATCCGGGCCGGGTTTTACCCCCAGGCCATTCCCGGGATCGGATCCGGGCCGGGTTTTACCCCCAGGCCATTCCCAGGATCGGATCCGGTCCGGGTTTTACCCCCAGGCCATTCCCAGGATCGGGTCCGGGCCGGGTTTTACCCCCTGGCCATTCCCAGGGCGGATCCGGGCCGGGTTTTACCCCCAGGCCATTCACAGGATCGGATCCGGGCCGGGTTTTACCCCCAGGCCATTCCCGGGATCGGATCCGGGCCGGGTTTTACCCCCAGTCCATTCCCGGGTTCGGATCCGGGCCGGGTTTTACCCCCAGGCCATTCCCGGGATCGGATCCGGGCCGGGTTTTACCCCCAGGCCATTCCCAGGATCGGTTCCGGGCCGGGTTTTACCCCCAGGCCATTCCCGGATCGGATCCGGGCCAGGTTTTACCCCCAAGCCATTCCCAGGATTGGATCCGGGCCGGGTTTTACCCCCAGGCCATTCCCAGGATCGGATCCGGTCCGGGTTTTACCCCCAGTCCATTCCCAGGGCGGATCCGGGCCGGGTTTTACCCCCAGGCCATTCCCGGGATCGGATCCGGGCCGGGTTTTACCCCCAGGCCATTCCCGGGATCGGATCCGGGCCGGGTTTTACCCCCAGGCCATTCCCGGGATCGGATCCGGGCAGGGTTTTACCCCCAGGCCATTCCCGGGATCGGATCCGGGCCGGGTTTTACCCCCAGGCCATTCCCAGGGCGGATCCGGGCCGGGTTTTACCCCCAGGCCATTCCCGGGATCGGATCCGGGCCGGGTTTTACCCCCAGGCCATTCCCAGGATCGGATCCGGGCCGGGTTTTACCCCCAGACCATTCCCAGGATCGGATCCGGGCCGGGTTTTACCCCCAGGCCATTCCCAGGATCGGATCCGGGCCGGGTTTTACCCCCAGGCCATTCCCGGGATCGGATCCGGGCTGGGTTTTACCCCCAGGCCATTCCCAGGATCGGATACGGGCCGGGTTTTACCCCCAGGCCATTCCCAGGATCGGATCCGGGCCGGGTTTTACCCCCAGGCCATTCCCAGGGCGGATCCGGGCCGGGTTTTACCCCCAGGCCATTCCCGGGATCGGATCCGGGCCGGGTTTTACCCCCAGACCATTCCCAGGGCGGATCCGGGCAGGGTTTTACCCCCAGGCCATTCCCAGGGCGGATCCGGGCAGGGTTTTACCCCCAGGCCATTCCCAGGGCGGATCCGGGCCGGGTTTTACCCCCAGGCCATTCCCGGGATCGGATCCGGGCCGGGTTTTACCCCCAGGCCATTCCCGGGATCGGATCCGGGCCGGGTTTTACCCCCAGTCCATTCCCGGGATCAGATCCGGGCCGGGTTTTACCCCCAGGCCATTCCCAGGATCGGATCCAGGACGGGTTTTTACCCCCAGGCCATTCCCAGGGCGGATCTGGGCCGGGTTTTACCCCCAGGCCATTCCCGGGATCGGATCCAGGACGGGTTTAACCCCCAGGCCATTCCCAGGGCGGATCCGGGCCGGGTTTTACCCCCAGGCCATTCCCAGGGCGGATCCGGGCCGGGTTTTACCCCCAGGCCATTCCCGGGATCGGATCCGGGCCGGGTTTTACCCCCAGGCCATTCCCGGGATCAGATCCGGGCCGGGTTTTACCCCCAGGCCATTCCCAGGGCGGATCCGGGCCGGGTTTTACCCCCAGGCCATTCCCGGGATCGGATCCGGGCCGGGTTTTACCCCCAGGCCATTCCCGGGATCGGATCCAGGACGGGTTTTACCCCCAGGCCATTTCCAGGATCGGATCCGGGCCGGGTTTTACCCCCAGGCCATTCCCAGGATCGGATCCGGGCCGGGTTTTACCCCCAGGCCATTCACAGGATCGGATCCGGGCCGGGTTTTACCCCCAGGCCATTCCCGGGATCGGATCCGGGCCGGGTTTTACCCCCAGTCCATTCCCGGGTTCGGATCCGGGCCGGGTTTTACCCCCAGGCCATTCCCGGGATCGGATCCGGGCCGGGTTTTACCCCCAGGCCATTCCCAGGATCGGTTCCGGGCCGGGTTTTACCCCCAGGCCATTCCCGGGATCGGATCCGGGCCAGGTTTTACCCCCAAGCCATTCCCAGGATTGGATCCGGGCCGGGTTTTACCCCCAGGCCATTCCCGGGATCTGGGCCGGGTTTTACCCCCAGGCCATTCCCGGGATCAGATCCGGGCCGGGTTTTACCCCCAGGCCATTCCCAGGATCGGATCCGGGCTGGGTTTTACCCCCAGGCCATTCCCAGGATCGGATCCGGGCAGGGTTTTACCCCCAGGCCATTCCCGGGATCCGGGCCGGGTTTTACCCCCAGGCCATTCCCGGGATCGGATCCGGGCCGGGTTTTACCCCCAGGCCATTCCCAGGGCGGATCCGGGCCGGGTTTTACCCCCAGGCCATTCCCGGGATCGGATCCAGGCCGGGTTTTACCCCCAGGCCATTCCCGGGATCGGATCCGGGCCGGGTTTTACCCCCAGGCCATTCCCGGGATCAGATCCGGGCCGGGTTTTACCCCCAGTCCATTCCCGGGATCGGATCCGGGCAGGGTTTTACCCCCAGGCCATTCCCAGGATCGGATCCGGGCCGGGTTTTACCCCCAGACCATTCCCAGGATCGGATCCGGGCAGGGTTTTACCCCCAGTCCATTCCCGGGATCGGATCCGGGCAGGGTTTTACCCCCAGGCCATTCCCAGGATCGGATCCGGGCCGGGTTTTACCCCCAGGCCATTCCTGGGATCGGATCCGGGCCGGGTTTTACCCCCAGGCCATTCCCGGGATCGGATCCGGGCCGGGTTTTACCCCCAGGCCATTCCCAGGATCGGATCCGGTCCGGGTTTTACCCCCAGGCCATTCCCAGGATCGGGTCCGGGCCGGGTTTTACCCCCTGGCCATTCCCAGGGCGGATCCGGGCCGGGTTTTACCCCCAGGCCATTCCCGGGATCGGATCCGGGCCGGGTTTTACCCCCAGGCCATTCCCGGGATCGGATCCGGGCCGGGTTTTACCCCCAGGCCATTCCCAGGATCGGATCCGGGCAGGGTTTTACCCCAGGCCATTCCCGGGATCGGATCCGGGCCGGGTTTTACCCCCAGGCCATTCCCAGGATCGGATCCGGGCCGGGTTTTACCCCCAGGCCATTCCCGGGATCGGATCCGGGCCGGGTTTTACCCCCAGGCCATTCCCAGGATCGGATCCGGGCCGGGTTTTACCCCCAGGCCATTCCCGGGATCGGATCCGGGCCGGGTTTTACCCCCAGGCCATTCCGGGATCGGATCCGGGCCGGGTTTTACCCCCAGGCCATTCCCAGGGCGGATCCGGGCCGGGTTTTACCCCCAGGCCATTCCCGGGATCGGATCCGGGCCGGGTTTTACCCCCAGGCCATTCCCAGGATCGGATCCGGGCCGGGTTTTACCCCCAGGCCATTCCCAGGATCGGATCCGGGCCGGGTTTTACCCCCAGGTCATTCCCGGGATCGGATCCGGGCCGGGTTTTACCCCCAGGCCATTCCCAGGATCGGATACGGGCCGGGTTTTACCCCCAGGCCATTCCCGGGATCGGATCCGGGCCGGGTTTTACCCCCAGGCCATTCCCAGGATCGGATACGGGCCGGGTTTTACCCCCAGGTCATTCCGGGATCGGATCCGGGCCGGGTTTTACCCCCAGGCCATTCCCAGGGCGGATCCGGGCCGGGTTTTACCCCCAGGCCATTCCCGGGATCGGATCCGGGCCGGGTTTTACCCCCAGGCCATCCCAGGGCGGATCCGGGCCGGGTTTTACCCCCAGGCCATTCCCGGGATCGGATCCGGGCCGGGTTTTACCCCCAGGCCATTCCCAGGATCGGATCCGGGCCGGGTTTTACCCCCAGGCCATTCCCAGGGCGGATCCGGGCCGGGTTTTACCCCCAGGCCATTCCCGGGATCGGATCCGGGCCGGGTTTTACCCCCAGGCCATTCCCGGGATCGGATCCGGGCCGGGTTTTACCCCCAGGCCATTCCCAGGATCGGATCCGGTCCGGGTTTTACCCCCAGGCCATTCCCAGGGCGGATCCGGGCCGGGTTTTACCCCCCAGGCCATTCCCAGGATCGGATCCGGGCCGGGTTTTACCCCCAGGCCATTCCCAGGGCGGATCCGGGCCGGGTTTTACCCCCAGACCATTCCCAGGGCGGATCCGGGCCGGGTTTTACCCCCAGGCCATTCCAGGGCGGATCCGGGCAGGGTTTTACCCCCAGGCCATTCCCAGGGCGGATCCGGGCCGGGTTTTACCCCCAGGCCATTCCCGGGATCGGATCCGGGCCGGGTTTTACCCCCAGGCCATTCCCGGGATCGGATCCGGGCCGGGTTTTACCCCCAGGCCATTCCCGGGATCGGATCCGGGCCGGGTTTTTACCCCCAGGCCATTCCCAGGATCGGATCCAGGCCGGGTTTTACCCCCAGGCCATTCCCAGGGCGGATCTGGGCCGGGTTTTACCCCCAGGCCATTCCCGGGATCGGATCCAGGACGGGTTTAACCCCCAGGCCATTCCCAGGGCGGATCCGGGCCGGGTTTTACCCCCAGGCCATTCCCAGGGCAGATCCGGGCCGGGTTTTACCCCCAGGCCATTCCCGGGATCGGATCCGGGCCGGGTTTTACCCCCAGGCCATTCCCAGGATCGGATCCAGGCCGGGTTTTACCCCCAGGCCATTCCCAGGGCGGATCTGGGCCGGGTTTTACCCCAGGCCATTCCCGGGATCGGATCCAGGACGGGTTTAACACCCAGGCCATTCCCAGGGCGGATCCGGGCCGGGTTTTACCCCCAGGCCATTCCCAGGATCGGATCCGGGCCGGGTTTTACCCCCAGGCCATTCCCGGGATCGGATCCGGGCCGGGTTTTACCCCCAGGCCATTCCCAGGATCGGATCCGGGCCGGGTTTTACCCCCAGGCCATTCCCAGGGCGGATCCGGGCCGGGTTTTACCCCCAGGCCATTCCCAGGGCGGATCCAGGCCGGGTTTTACCCCCAGGCCATTCCCGGGATCGGATCCGGGCCGGGTTTTACCCCCAGGCCATTCCCGGGATCGGATCCAGGACGGGTTTTACCCCCAGGCCATTTCCAGGATCGGATCCGGGCCGGGTTTTACCCCCAGGCCATTCCCAGGATCGGATCCGGGCCGGGTTTTACCCCCAGGCCATTCACAGGATCGGATCCGGGCCGGGTTTTACCCCCAGGCCATTCCCGGGATCGGATCCGGGCCGGGTTTTACCCCCAGGCCATTCCCGGGTTCGGATCCGGGCCGGGTTTTACCCCCAGGCCATTCCCGGGATCGGATCCGGGCCAGGTTTTACCCCCAAGCCATTCCCAGGATTGGATCCGGGCCGGGTTTTACCCCCAGGCCATTCCCGGGATCTGGGCCGGGTTTTACCCCCAGGCCATTCCCGGGATCGGATCCGGGCCAGGTTTTACCCCCAGGCCATTCCCAGGATTGGATCCGGGCCGGGTTTTACCCCCAGGCCATTCCCGGGATCTGGGCCGGGTTTTACCCCCAGGCCATTCCCGGGATCGGATCCGGGCCGGGTTTTACCCCCAGGCCATTCACAGGATCGGATCTGGGCCGGGTTTTACCCCCAGGCCATTCCCAGGGCGGATCCGGGCCGGGTTTTACCCCTAGGCCATTCCCGGGATCGGATCCGGGCCGGGTTTTACCCCCAGGCCATTCCCAGATCGGATCCGGGCAGGGTTTTACCCCCAGGCCATTCCCAGGATCGGATCCGGGCCGGGTTTTACCCCCAGGCCATTCCCGGGATCGGATCCGGGCCGGGTTTTACCCCCAGGCCATTCCCAGGGCGGATCCGGGCCGGGTTTTACCCCCAGGCCATTCCCAGGGCGGATCCGGGCCGGGTTTTACCCCCAGGCCATTCCCGGGATCGGATCCGGGCAGGGTTTTACCCCCAGGCCATTCCCGGGATCGGATCCGGGCCGGGTTTTACCCCCAGTCCATTCCCAGGGCGGATCCGGGCAGGGTTTTACCCCCAGTCCATTCCCGGGATCGGATCCGGGCAGGGTTTTACCCCCAGGCCATTCCCGGGATCGGATCCGGGCCGGGTTTTACCCCCAGACCATTCCCAGGATCGGATCCGGGCCGGGTTTTACCCCCAGGCCATTCCCAGGATCGGATCCGGGCCGGGTTTTACCCCCAGGCCATTCCCGGGATCGGATCCGGGCCGGGTTTTACCCCCAGTCCATTCCCGGGATCGGATCCGGGCCGGGTTTTACCCCCAGGCCATTCCCAGGATCGGATCCGGTCCGGGTTTTACCCCCAGGCCATTCCCAGGATCGGGTCCGGGCCGGGTTTTACCCCCAGGCCATTCCCAGGGCGGATCCGGGCCGGGTTTTACCCCCAGGCCATTCCCGGGATCGGATCCGGGCCGGGTTTTACCCCCAGGCCATTCCCGGGATCGGATCCGGGCCGGGTTTTACCCCCAGGCCATTCCCGGGATCGGATCCGGGCCGGGTTTTACCCCCAGGCCATTCCCGAGATCGGATCCGGGCCGGGTTTTACCCCCAGGCCATTCCCAGGGCGGATCCGGGCCGGGTTTTACCCCCAGGCCATTCCCAGGGCGGATCCGGGCCGGGTTTTACCCCCAGGCCATTCCCAGGGCGGATCCGGGCCGGGTTTTACCCCCAGGCCATTCCCAGGATCGGATCCGGGCAGGGTTTTACCCCCAGGCCATTCCCGGGATCGGATCCGGGCCGGGTTTTACCCCCAGGCCATTCCCAGGGCGGATCCGGGCCGGGTTTTACCCCCAGGCCATTCCCGGGATCGGATCCGGGCCGGGTTTTACCCCCAGGCCATTCCCGGGATCGGATCCGGGCCGGGTTTTACCCCCAGGCCATTCCCAGGGCGGATCCGGACCAGGTTTTACCCCCAGGCCATTCCCAGGGCGGATCCGGGCCGGGTTTTACCCCCAGGCCATTCCCGGGATCGGATCCGGGCCGGGTTTTACCCCCAGTCCATTCCCGGGTTCGGATCCGGGCCGGGTTTTACCCCCAGGCCATTCCCGGGATCGGATCCGGGCCGGGTTTTACCCCCAGGCCATTCCCAGGATCGGATCCGGGCCGGGTTTTACCCCCAGGCCATTCCCGGGATCGGATCCGGGCCAGGTTTTACCCCCAAGCCATTCCCAGGATTGGATCCGGGCCGGGTTTTACCCCCAGGCCATTCCCGGGATCGGATCCGGGCCGGGTTTTACCCCCAGGGCATTCCTACGATCGTATCCGGGCCGGGTTTTACCCCCAGGCCATTCCCGGGATCGGATCCGGGCCGGGTTTTACCCCCAGGCCATTCCCGGGATCGGATCCGGGCCGGGTTTTACCCCCAGGCCATTCCTGGGATCGGATCCGGGCCGGGTTTTACCCCCAGGCCATTCCCGGGATCGGATCCGGGCAGGGTTTTACCCCCAGGCCATTCCCAGGGCGGATCCTGGCCGGGTTTTACCCCCAGGCCATTCCCAGGATCGGATCCGGGCCGGGTTTTACCCCCAGTCCATTCCCAGGGCGGATCCGGGCCGGGTTTTACCCCCAGGCCATTCCCGGGATCGGATCCAGGCCGGGTTTTACCCCCAGGCCATTCCCGGGATCGGATCCGGGCCGGGTTTTACCCCCAGGCCATTCCCGGGATCGGATCCGGGCAGGGTTTTACCCCCAGGCCATTCCCAGGATCGGATCCGGGACGGGTTTTACCCCCAGACCATTCCCAGGATCGGATCCGGTCCGGGTTTTACCCCCAGTCCATTCCCAGGGCGGATCCAGGCCGGGTTTTACCCCCAGCCCAATCCCGGGATCAGATCCGGGCCGGGTTTTACCCCCAGGCCATTCCCGGGATCGGATCCGGGCCGGGTTTTACCCCCAGTCCATTCCCAGGGCGGATCCGGGCCGGGTTTTACCCCCAGGCCATTCCCGGGATCGGATCCGGGCCGGGTTTTACCCCCAGGCCATTCCCGGGATCGGATCCGGGCCGGCTTTTACTCCCAGGCCATTCCCGGGATCGGATCCGGGCCGGGTTTTACCCCCAGGCCATTCCCGGGATCGGATCCGGGCCGGGTTTTACCCCCAGGCCATTCCCGGGATCAGATCCGGGCCGGGTTTTACCCCCAGGCCATTCCCGGGATCGGATCCAGGCCGGGTTTTACCCCCAGGCCATTCCTGGGATCGGATCCCGGCCGGGTTTTACCCCCAGGCCATTCCCAGGGCGGATCCGGGCCGGGTTTTACCCCCAGGCCATTCCCGGGATCGGATCCGGGCAGGGTTTTACCCCCAGGCCATTCCCGGGATCGGATCCGGGCCGGGTTTTACCCCCAGGCCATTCCCGGGATCGGATCCGGGCCGGGTTTTACCCCCAGGCCATTCCCGGGATCGGATCCGGGCCAGGTTTTACCCCCAAGCCACTCCCGGGATCGGATCCGGGCCGGGTTTTACCCCCAGGCCATTCCCAGGGCGGATCCGGGCCGGGTTTTACCCCCAGTCCATTCCCAGGGCGGATCCGGGCCGGGTTTTACCCCCAGGCCATTCCCGGGATCGGATCCGGGCAGGGTTTTACCCCCAGGCCATTCCCGGGATCGGATCCGGGCCGGGTTTTACCCCCAGGCCATTCCCAGGGCGGATCCGGGCCGGGTTTTACCCCCAGGCCATTCCCGGGATCGGATCCGGGCCGGGTTTTACCCCCAGGCCATTCCCGGGATCGGATCCGGGCCGGGTTTTACCCCCAGGCCATTCCCAGGGCGGATCCGGACCAGGTTTTACCCCCAGGCCATTCCCAGGGCGGATCCGGGCCGGGTTTTACCCCCAGGCCATTCCCGGGATCGGATCCGGGCCGGGTTTTACCCCCAGTCCATTCCCGGGTTCGGATCCGGGCCGGGTTTTACCCCCAGGCCATTCCCGGGATCGGATCCGGGCCGGGTTTTACCCCCAGGCCATTCCCAGGATCGGATCCGGGCCGGGTTTTACCCCCAGGCCATTCCCGGGATCGGATCCGGGCCAGGTTTTACCCCCAAGCCATTCCCAGGATTGGATCCGGGCCGGGTTTTACCCCCAGGCCATTCCCGGGATCGGATCCGGGCCGGGTTTTACCCCCAGGGCATTCCTACGATCGTATCCGGGCCGGGTTTTACCCCCAGGCCATTCCCAGGGCGGATCCTGGCCGGGTTTTACCCCCAGGCCATTCCCGGGATCGGATCCGGGCCGGGTTTTACCCCCAGGCCATTCCTGGGATCGGATCCGGGCAGGGTTTTACCCCCAGGCCATTCCCAGGATCGGATCCGGGCCGGGTTTTACCCCCAGGCCATTCCCGGGATCGGATCCGGGCAGGGTTTTACCCCCAGGCCATTCCCAGGGCGGATCCTGGCCGGGTTTTACCCCCAGGCCATTCCCAGGATCGGATCCGGGCCGGGTTTTACCCCCAGTCCATTCCCAGGGCGGATCCGGGCCGGGTTTTACCCCCAGGCCATTCCCGGGATCGGATCCAGGCCGGGTTTTACCCCCAGGCCATTCCCGGGATCGGATCCGGGCCGGGTTTTACCCCCAGGCCATTCCCGGGATCGGATCCGGGCAGGGTTTTACCCCCAGGCCATTCCCAGGATCGGATCCGGGCCGGGTTTTACCCCCAGACCATTCCCAGGATCGGATCCGGGCAGGGTTTTACCCCCAGTCCATTCCCAGGGCGGATCCAGGCCGGGTTTTACCCCCAGCCCAATCCCGGGATCAGATCCGGGCCGGGTTTTACCCCCAGGCCATTCCCGGGATCGGATCCGGGCCGGGTTTTACCCCCAGTCCATTCCCAGGGCGGATCCGGGCCGGGTTTTACCCCCAGGCCATTCCCGGGATCGGATCCGGGCCGGGTTTTACCCCCAGGCCATTCCCGGGATCGGATCCGGGCCGGCTTTTACTCCCAGGCCATTCCCGGGATCGGATCCGGGCCGGGTTTTACCCCCAGGCCATTCCCGGGATCGGATCCGGGCCGGGTTTTACCCCCAGGCCATTCCCGGGATCAGATCCGGGCCGGGTTTTACCCCCAGGCCATTCCCGGGATCGGATCCAGGCCGGGTTTTACCCCCAGGCCATTCCTGGGATCGGATCCCGGCCGGGTTTTACCCCCAGGCCATTCCCAGGGCGGATCCGGGCCGGGTTTTACCCCCAGGCCATTCCCGGGATCGGATCCGGGCAGGGTTTTACCCCCAGGCCATTCCCGGGATCGGATCCGGGCCGGGTTTTACCCCCAGGCCATTCCCGGGATCGGATCCGGGCCGGGTTTTACCCCCAGGCCATTCCCGGGATCGGATCCGGGCCAGGTTTTACCCCCAAGCCACTCCCGGGATCGGATCCGGGCCGGGTTTTACCCCCAGGCCATTCCCAGGGCGGATCCGGGCCGGGTTTTACCCCCAGTCCATTCCCAGGGCGGATCCGGGCCGGGTTTTACCCCCAGGCCATTCCCGGGATCGGATCCGGGCCGGGTTTTACCCCCAGGCCATTCCCGGGATTGGACCCGGTCCGGGTTTTACCCCCAGTCCATTCCCAGGGCGGATCCGGGCCGGGTTTTACCCCCAGGCCATTCCCGGGATCGGATCCGGGCCGGGTTTTACCCCCAGCCCATTCCCAGGATCGATCCGGGCCGGGTTTTACCCCCAGGCCATTCCCGGGATCGGATCCGGGCAGGGTTTTACCCCCAGGCTATTCCCGGGATCGGATCCGGGCCGGGTTTTACCCCCAGGCCATTCCCGGAACGGATCCGGGCAGGGTTTTACCCCCAGGCCATTCCCAGGGCAGATCCGGGCCGGGTTTTACCCCCAGGCCATTCCCAGGATCGGATCCGGGCCGGGTTTTACCCCCAGGCTATTCCCGGGATCGGATCCGGGCCGGGTTTTACCCCCAGGCCATTCCCGGAACGGATCCGGGCAGGGTTTTACCCCCAGGCCATTCCCAGGATCGGATCTGGGCCGGGTTTTACCCCCAGGCCATTCCCAGGATCGGATCCGGGCCGGGTTTTACCCCCAGGCCATTCCCGGGATCGGATCCGGGCCGGGTTTTACCCCCAGGCCATTCCCGGAACGGATCCGGGCTGGGTTTTACCCCCAGGCCATTCCCGGGATCGGATCCGGGCCGGGTTTTACCCCCAGGCCATTCCCGGGATCGGATCCGGGCCGGGTTTTACCCCCAGTCCATTCCCGGGATCGGATCCGGGCCGGGTTTTACCCCCAGGCCATTCCCGGGATCGGATCCGGGCCGGGTTTTACCCCCAGGCCATTCCCACGGCGGATCCGGGCCGGGTTTTACCCCCAGGCCATTCCCAGGATTGGATCCGGGCCGGGTTTTACCCCCAGGCCATTCCCGGGATCGGATCCGGGCCGGGTTTTACCCCCAGTCCATTCCCAGGATCGGATCCGGGCCGGGTTTTACCCCCAGTCCATTCCCGGGATCGGATCCGGGCCGGGTTTTACCCCCAGGCCATTCCCAGGGCGGATCCGGGCCGGGTTTTACCCCCAGGCCATTCCCGCGATCGGATCCGGGCCGGGTTTTACCCCCAGGCCATTCCCGGGATCGGATCCGGGCTGGGTTTTACCCCCAGGCCATTCCCGGGATCGGATCCGGGCCGGGTTTTACCCCCAGGCCATTCCCGGGATCGGATCCGGGCCGGGTTTTACCCCCAGTCCATTCCCGGGATCGGATCCGGGCCGGGTTTTACCCCCAGTCCATTCCCGGGATCGGATCCGGGCCGGGTTTTACCCCCAGGCCATTCCCAGGATCGGTTCCGGGCCGGGTTTTACACCCAGGCCATTCCCAGGGCGGATCCGGGCCGGGTTTTACCCCCAGGCCATTCCCAGGGCGGATCCGGGCCGGGTTTTACCCCCAGGCCATTCCCGGGATCGGATCCGGGCCGGGTTTTACCCCCAGGGCATTCCCAGGATCGGATCCGGGCCGGGTTTTACCCCCAGGCCATTCCCGGGATCGGATCCGGGCCGGGTTTTACCCCCAGGCCATTCCCAGGATCGGATCCGGGCCGGGTTTTACCCCCAGGCTATTCCCGGGATCGGATCCGGGCCGGGTTTTACCCCCAGGCCATTCACAGGATCGGATCCGGGCCGGGTTTTACCCCCAGGCCATTCCCAGGATCAGATCCAGGCCGGGTTTTACCCCCAGTCCATTCCCGGGATCGGATCCGGGCCGGGTTTTACCCCCAGGCCATTCCCAGGATCGGATCCGGGCCGGGTTTTACCCCCAGGCCATTCCCGGGATCGGATCCGGGCCGGGTTTTACCCCCAATCCATTCCCGGGATCGGATCCGGGCCGGGTTTTACCCCCAGGCCATTCCCAGGAACGGTTCCGGGCCGGGTTTTACCCCCAGGCTATTCCCAGGGCGGATCCGGGCCGGGTTTTACCCCCAGGCTATTCCCGGGATCGGATCCGGGCAGGGTTTTACCCCCAGGCTATTCCCGGGATCGGATCCGGGCAGGGTTTTACCCCCAGGCCATTCCCAGGATCGGATCCGGGCCGGGTTTTACCCCCAGGCCATTCCCAGGGCGGATCCGGGCCGGGTTTTACCCCCAGGCCATTCCCGGGATCGGATCCGGGCCGGGTTTTACCCCCAGTCCATTCCCGGGATCGGATCCGGGCCGGGTTTTACCCCCAGGCCATTCCCAGGGCAGATCCGGGCAGGGTTTTACCCCCAGGCCATTCCCAGGGCGGATCCGGGTAGGGTTTTACCCCCAGGCCATTCCCGGGATCGGATCCGGGCCAGGTTTTACCCCCAGGCCATTCCCGGGATCGGATCCGGGCCGGGTTTTACCCCCAGGCCATTCCCAGGATCGGATCTGGGCCGGGTTTTACCCCCAGGCCATTCCCAGGATCGGATCCGGGCCGGGTTTTACCCCCAGGCTATTCCCGGGATCGGATCCGGGCCGGGTTTTACCCCCAGGCCATTCCCGGAACGGATCCGGGCTGGGTTTTACCCCCAGGCCATTCCCGGGATCGGTTCCGGGCCGGGTTTTACCACCAGTCCATTCCCGGGCTCGGATCCAGGACGGGATTTACCCCCAGGCCATTCCCGGGATCGGATCCGGGCCGGGTTTTACCCCCAGGCCATTCCCGGGATCGGATCCGGGCCGGGTTTTACCCCCAGTCCATTCCCGGGATCGGATCCGGGCCGGGTTTTACCCCCAGGCCATTCCCGGGATCGGATCCGGGCCGGGTTTTACCCCCAGGCCATTCCCACGGCGGATCCGGGCCGGGTTTTACCCCCAGGCCATTCCCAGGATCGGATCCGGGCCGGGTTTTACCCCCAGGCCATTCCCGGGATCGGATCCGGGCCGGGTTTTACCCCCAGTCCATTCCCAGGATCGGATCCGGGCCGGGTTTTACCCCCAGGCCATTCCCGGGATCGGATCCGGGCCGGGTTTTACCCCCAGGCCATTCCCAGGGCGGATCCGGGCCGGGTTTTACCCCCAGGCCATTCCCGCGATCGGATCCGGGCCGGGTTTTACCCCCAGGCCATTCCCGGGATCGGATCCGGGCTGGGTTTTACCCCCAGGCCATTCCCGGGATCGGATCCGGGCCGGGTTTTACCCCCAGGCCATTCCCGGGATCGGATCCGGGCCGGGTTTTACCCCCAGTCCATTCCCGGGATCGGATCCGGGCCGGGTTTTACCCCCAGTCCATTCCCGGGATCGGATCCGGGCCGGGTTTTACCCCCAGGCCATTCCCAGGATCGGTTCCGGGCCGGGTTTTACACCCAGGCCATTCCCAGGGCGGATCCGGGCCGGGTTTTACCCCCAGGCCATTCCCAGGGCGGATCCGGGCCGGGTTTTACCCCCAGGCCATTCCCGGGATCGGATCCGGGCCGGGTTTTACCCCCAGGCCATTCCCAGGATCGGATCCGGGTCGGGTTTTACCCCCAGGCCATTCCCGGGATCGGATCCGGGCCGGGTTTTACCCCCAGGCCATTCCCAGGATCGGATCCGGGCCGGGTTTTACCCCCAGGCTATTCCCGGGATCGGATCCGGGCCGGGTTTTACCCCCAGGCCATTCACAGGATCGGATCCGGGCCGGGTTTTACCCCCAGGCCATTCCCAGGATCAGATCCAGGCCGGGTTTTACCCCCAGTCCATTCCCGGGATCGGATCCGGGCCGGGTTTTACCCCCAGACCATTCCCAGGATCGGATCCGGGCCGGGTTTTACCCCCAGTCCATTCCCAGGGCGGATCCGTGCAGGGTTTTACCCCCAGCCCACTCCCGGGATCAGATCCGGGCCGGGTTTTACCCCCAGTCCATTCCCGGGATCGGATCCGGGCCGGGTTTTACCCCCAGGCCATTCCCGGGATCGGATCCGGGCCGGGTTTTACCCCCAGTCCATTCCCAGGGCGGATCCGGGCCGGGTTTTACCCCCAGGCCATTCCCGGGATCGGATCCGGGCCGGGTTTTACCCCCAGTCCATTCCCGGGATCGGATCCGGGCCGGGTTTTACCCCCAGGCCATTCCCAGGATCGGATCCGGGCCGGGTTTTACCCCCAGGCCATTCCCAGGATCGGATCCCGGCCAGGTTTTACCCCCAGGCCATTCCCAGGGCGGATCCGGGCCGGGTTTTACCCCCAGGCCATTCCCGGGATCGGATCCGGGCCGGGTTTTACCCCCAGGCCATTCCCGGGATCGGATCCGGGCCGGGTTTTACCCCCAGGCCATTCCCGGGATCGGATCCGGGCCGGGTTTTACCCCCAGTCCATTCCCGGGATCGGATCCGGGCAGGGTTTTACCCCCAGGCCATTCCCGGGATCGGATCCGGGCAGGGTTTTACCCCCAGGCCATTCCCAGGGCGGATCCGGGCCGGGTTTTACCCCCAGGCCATTCCCGGGATCGGATCCGGGCCAGGTTTTACCCCCAGGCCATTCCCAGGATCGGATCCGGGCCGGGTTTTACCCCCAGGCCATTCCCAGGGCGGATCCGGGCCGGGTTTTACCCCCAGGCCATTCCCGGGATTGGACCCGGGCCGGGTGTTACCCCCAGTCCATTCCCGGGATCGAATCCGGGCCAGGTTTTACCCCCAGGCCATTCCCAGGATCGGATCCGGGCCGGGTTTTACCCCCAGGCCATTCCCAGGGCGGATCCGGGCCGGGTTTTACCCCCAGGCCATTCCCGGGATCGGATCCGGGCCGGGTTTTACCCCCAGGCCATTCCCAGGGCGGATCCGGGCCGGGTTTTACCCCCAGGCCATTCCCGGGATCGGATCCGGGCCGGGTTTTACCCCCAGGCCATTCCCAGGGCGGATCCGGGCCGGGTTTTACCCCCAGGCCATTCCCGGGATCGGATCCGGGCCGGGTTTTACCCCCAGGCCATTCCCAGGATCGGATCCGGGCCGGGTTTTACCCCCAGGCCATTCCCAGGGCGGATCCGGGCCGGGTTTTACCCCCAGGCCATTCCCGGGATCGGATCCGGGCCGGGTTTTACCCCCAGGCCATTCCCAGGATCGGATCCGGGCCGGGTTTTACCCCCAGGCCATTCCCAGGGCGGATCCGGGCCGGGTTTTACCCCCAGGCCATTCCCGGGATCGGATCCGGGCCGGGTTTTACCCCCAGGCCATTCCCAGGATCGGATCCGGGCAGGGTTTTACCCCCAGGCCATTCCCAGGGCGGATCCGGGCCGGGTTTTACCCCCAGGCCATTCCCGGGATCGGATCCGGGCCGGGTTTTACCCCCAGGCCATTCCCGGGATCGGATCCGGGCCGGGTTTTACCCCCAGGCCATTCCCAGGATCGGATCTGGGCCGGGTTTTACCCCCAGGCCATTCCCAGGATCGATCCGGGCCGGGTTTTACCCCCAGGCCATTCCCGGGATCGGATCCGGGCCGGGTTTTACCCCCAGGCCATTCCCAGGATCGGATCCGGGCCGGGTTTTACCCCCAGGCCATTCCCAGGATCGGATCCGGGCCGGGTTTTACCCCCAGGCCATTCCCAGGGCGGATCCGGGCAGGGTTTTACCCCCAGGCCATTCCCAGGGCGGATCCGGGCCGGGTTTTACCCCCAGGCCATTCCCGGGATCGGATCCGGGCCGGGTTTTACCCCCAGGCCATTCCCGGGATCAGATCCGGGCCGGGTTTTACCCCCAGGCCATTCCCAGGGCGGATCCGGGCCGGGTTTTACCCCCAGGCCATTCCCAGGGCAGATCCGGGCCGGGTTTTACCCCCAGGCCATTCCCAGGGCGGATCCGGGCCGGGTTTTACCCCCAGGCCATTCCCGGGATCGGATCCGGGCCGGGTTTTACCCCCAGGCCATTCCCGGGATCAGATCCGGGCCGGGTTTTACCCCCAGGCCATTCCCAGGGCGGATCCGGGCCGGGTTTTACCCCCAGGCCATTCCCAGGATCAGATCCGGGCCAGGTTTTACCCCCAGGCCATTCCCAGGATCGGATCCGGGCCGGGTTTTACCCCCAGGCCATTCCCGGGATCGGATCCGGGCCGGGTTTTACCCCCAGGCCATTCCCGGGATCGGATCCGGGCCGGGTTTTACACCCAGGCCATTCCCAGGATCGGATCCGGGCAGGGTTTTACCCCCAGTCCATTCCCGGGATCGGATCCGGGCCGGGTTTTACCCCCAGGCCATTCCCGGGATCGGATCCGGGCCGGGTTTTACCCCCAGGCCATTCCCAGGGCGGATCCGGGCCGGGTTTTACCCCCAGGCCATTCCCGGGATCGGATCCGGGCCGGGTTTTACACCCAGGCCATTCCCAGGATCGGATCCGGGCAGGGTTTTACCCCCAGGCCATTCCCAGGGCGGATCCGGGCCGGGTTTTACCCCCAGGCCATTCCCGGGATCGGATCCGGGCCGGGTTTTACCCCCAGGCCATTCCCGGGATCGGATCCGGGCCGGGTTTTACCCCCAGGCCATTCCCAGGGCGGATCCAGGCCGGGTTTTACCCCCAGGCCATTCCCAGGATCGATCCGGGCCGGGTTTTACCCCCAGGCCATTCCCGGGATCGGATCCAGGCCGGGTTTTACCCCCAGGCCATTCCCAGGGCGGATCCGGGCCGGGTTTTACCCCCAGGCCATTCCCGGGATCGGATCCGGGCCGGGTTTTACCCCCAGGCCATTCCCAGGGCGGATCCGGGCCGGGTTTTACCCCCAGGCCATTCCCAGGGCGGATCCGGGCCGGGTTTTACCCCCAGGCCATTCCCGGGATCGGATCCGGGCCGGGTTTTACCCCCAGGCCATTCCCAGGGCAGATCCGGGCAGGGTTTTACCCCCAGGCCATTCCCAGGGCAGATCCGGGTAGGGTTTTACCCCCAGGCCATTCCCGGGATCGGATCCGGGCCGGGTTTTACCCCCAGGCCATTCCCGGGATCGGATCCGGGCCGGGTTTTACCCCCAGGCCATTCCCAGGATCGGATCCGGGCCGGGTTTTACCCCCAGGCCATTCCCAGGATCGGATCCGGGCCGGGTTTTACCCCCAGGCTATTCCCGGGATCGGATCCGGGCCGGGTTTTACCCCCAGGCCATTCCCGGAACGGATCCGGGCGGGGTTTTACCCCCAGGCCATTCCCGGGATCGGATCCGGGCCGGGTTTTACCACCAGTCCATTCCCGGGCTCGGATCCAGGACGGGTTTTACCCCCAGGCCATTCCCGGGATCGGATCCGGGCCGGGTTTTACCCCCAGGCCATTCCCGGGATCGGATCCGGGCCGGGTTTTACCCCCAGTCCATTCCCGGGATCGGATCCGGGCAGGGTTTTACCCCCAGGCCATTCCCGGGATCGGATCCGGGCAGGGTTTTACACCCAGGCCATTCCCACAGCGGATCCGGGCCGGGTTTTACCCCCAGGCCATTCCCAGGATCGGATCCGGGCCGGGTTTTACCCCCAGGCCATTCCCGGGATCGGATCCTGGCCGGGTTTTACCCCCAGTCCATTCCCGGGATCGGATCCGGGCCGGGTTTTACCCCCAGGCCATTCCCAGGGCGGATCTGGGCTGGGTTTTACCCCCAGGCCATTCCCGGGATCGGATCCGGGCCGGGTTTTACCCCCAGGCCATTCCCGGGATCGGATCCGGGCAGGGTTTTACCCCCAGGCCATTCCCGGGATCGGATCCGGGCTGGGTTTTACCCCCAGTCCATTCCCGGGATCGGATCCGGGCCGGGTTTTACCCCCAGTCCATTCCCGGGATCGGATCCGGGCCGGGTTTTACCCCCAGGCCATTCCCAGGATCGGTTCCGGGCCGGGTTTTACACCCAGGCCATTCCCAGGGCGGATCCGGGCCGGGTTTTACCCCCAGGCCATTCCCGGGATCGGATCCGGGCCGGGTTTTACCCCCAGGCCATTCCCGGGATCGGATCCGGGCCAGGTTTTACCCCCAGGCCATTCCCAGGATCGGATCCGGGCCGGATTTTACCCCCAGGCTATTCCCGGGATCGGATCCGGGCCGGGTTTTACCCCCAGGCCATTCCCGGGATCGGATCCGGGCCGGGTTTTACCCCCAGGCCATTCCCAGGATCAGATCCGGGCCGGGTTTTACCCCCAGGCCATTCCCGGGATCGGATCCGGGCCGGGTTTTACCCCCAGGCCATTCCCAGGATCGGATCCGGGCCGGGTTTTACCCCCAGGCCATTCCCAGGATCAGATCCGGGCCGGGTTTTACCCCCAGGCCATTCCCGGGATCGGATCCGGACCAGGTTTTACCCCCAGGCCATTCCCGGGATCGGATCCGGGCCGGGTTTTACCCCCAATCCATTCCCGGGATCGGATCCGGGCCGGGTTTTACCCCCAGGCCATTCCCAGGATCGGTTCCGGGCCGGGTTTTACCCCCAGGCCATTCCCAGGGCGGATCCGGGCCGGGTTTTACCCCCAGGCCATTCCCGGGATCGGATCCGGGCTGGGTTTTACCCCCAGGCCATTCCCGGGATCAGATCCGGGCCGGGTTTTACCCCCAGGCCATTCCCAGGATCGGATCCGGGCCGGGTTTTACCCCCAGGCCATTCCCGGGATCAGATCCGGGCCGGGTTTTACCCCCAGGCCATTCCCAGGATCGGATCCGGGCCGGGTTTTACCCCCAGGCCATTCCCGGGATCGGATACGGGCCGGGTTTTACCCCCAGTCCATTCCCGGGATCGGATCCGGGCAGGGTTTTACCCCCAGGCCATTCCCGGGATCGGATCCGGGCCGGGTTTTACCCCCAGGCCATTCCCAGGATCGGATCCGGGCCGGGTTTTACCCCCAGGCCATTCCCAGGATCGGATCCGGGCCGGGTTTTACCCCCAGCCCATTCCCGGGATCGGATCCGGGCCGGGTTTTACCCCCAGGCCATTCCCGGGATCGGATCCAGGCCGGGTTTTACCCCCAGTCCATTCCCGGGATTGGATCCGGGCCGGGTTTTACCCCCAGGCCATTCCCGGGATCGGATCCGGGCCGGGTTTTACCCCCAGCCCATTCCCAGGATCGGATCCGGGCCGGGTTTTACCCCCAGGTCATTCCCGGGATCGGATCCGGGCCGGGTTTTACCCCCAGGCCATTCCCAGGGCGGATCCGGGCCGGGTTTTACCCCCAGGCCATTCCCGGGATCGGATCCGGGCCGGGTTTTACCCCCAGGCCATTCCCGGGATCGGATCCGGGCCGGGTTTTACCCCCAGGCCATTCCCGGGATCGGATCCGGACCGGGTTTTACCCCCAGGCCATTCCCAGGGCGGATCCGGGCCGGGTTTTACCCCCAGGCCATTCCCGGGATCGGATCCGGGCCGGGTTTTACCCCCAGGCCATTCCCAGGATCAGATCCGGGCCGGGTTTTACCCCCAGGCCATTCCCGGGATCGGATCCGGGCTGGGTTTTACCCCCAGGCCATTCCCAGGGCGGATCCGGGCCGGGTTTTACCCCCAGGCCATTCCCGGGATCGGATCCGGGCCGGGTTTTACCCCCAGGCTATTCCCGGGATCAGATCCGGGCCGGGTTTTACCCCCAGGCCATTCCCGGGATCGGATCCGGGCCGGGTTTTACCCCCAGGCCATTCCCAGGGCGGATCCGGGCCGGGTTTTACCCCCAGGCCATTCTCGGAATCGGATCCGGGCAGGGTTTTACCCCCAGGCCATTCCCAGGATCGGATCCAGGCCGGGTTTTACCCCCAGGCCATTCCCGGGATCGGATCCGGGCCGGGTTTAACCCCCAGGCCATTCCCAGGGCGGATCCGGGCCGGGTTTTACCCCCAGGCCATTCCCAGGGCGGATCCGGGCCGGGTTTTACCCCCAGGCCATTCCCGGGATCGGATCCGGGCCGGGTTTTACCCCCAGGCCATTCCCAGGATCGGATCCGGGCAGGGTTTTACCCCCAGGCCATTCCCGGGATCGGATCCGGGCCGGGTTTTACCCCCAGGCCATTCCCAGGGCGGATCCGGGCCAGGTTTTACCCCCAGGCCATTCCCGGGATCGGATCCGGGCCGGGTTTTACCCCCAGGCCATTCCCAGGGCGGATCCGGGCCGGGTTTTACCCCCAGACCATTCCCGGGATCGGATCCGGGCCGGGTTTTACCCCCAGGCCATTCCCGGGATCGGATCCGGGCCGGGTTTTACCCCCAGGCCATTCCCGGGATCGGATCCGGGCCGGGTTTTACCCCCAGGCCATTCCCGGGATCGGATCCGGGCCGGGTTTTACCCCCAGGCCATTCCCGGGATCGGATCCGGGCCGGGTTTTACCCCCAGGCCATTCCCAGGGCGGATCCGGGCCGGGTTTTACGCCCAGGCCATTCCCGGGATCGGATCCGGGCCGGGTTTTACCCCCAGGCCATTCCCAGGATCGGATCCAGGCCGGGTTTTACCCCCAGGCCATTCCCGGGATCGGATCCGGGCAGGGTTTTACCCCCAGGCCATTCCCGGGATCGGATCCCGGCCAGGTTTTACCCCCAGGCCATTCCCAGGATCGGATCCGGGCCGGGTTTTACCCCCAGGCCATTCCCGGGATCGGATCCGGGCCGGGTTTTACCCCCAGGCCATTCCCAGGGCGGATCCGGGCTGGGTTTTACCCCCAGGCCGTTCCCGGGATCGGATCCGGCCTGGTTTTACCCCCAGGCCATTCCCAGGATCGGATCCGGGCCGGGTTTTACCCCCAGTCCATTCCCGGGTTCGGATCCGGGCCGGGTTTTACCCCCAGGCCATTCCCAGGGCGGATCCGGGCCGGGTTTTACCCCCAGGCCATTCCCAGGGCGGATCCAGGCCGGGTTTTACCCCCAGGCCATTCCCGGGATCGGATCCGGGCTGGGTTTTACCCCCAGCCCATTCCCGGGATCGGATCCGGGCAGGGTTTTACCCCCAGGCCATTCCCGGGATCGGATCCGGGCCGGGTTTTACCCCCAGGCCATTCCCAGGGCGGATCCGGGCCGGGTTTTACCCCCAGGCCATTCCCGGGATCGGATCCGGCCTGGTTTTACCCCCAGGCCATTCCCAGGATCGGATCCGGGCCGGGTTTTACCCCCAGTCCATTCCCGGGTTCGGATCCGGGCCGGGTTTTACCCCCAGGCCATTCCCAGGGCGGATCCGGGCCGGGTTTTACCCCCAGGCCATTCCGAGGGCGGATCCAGGCCGGGTTTTACCCCCAGGCCATTCCCGGGATCGGATCCGGGCCGGGTTTTACCCCCAGGCCATTCCCGGGATCGGATCCGGGCCGGGTTTTACCCCCAGGCCATTCCCGGGATCGGATCCGGGCCGGGTTTTACCCCCAGGCCATTCCCAGGATCGGATCCGGGCCGGGTTTTACCCCCAGGCCATTCCCAGGATCGGATCCGGGCCGGGTTTTACCCCCAGGCCATTCCCAGGATCGGATCCGGGCCGGGTTTTACCCCCAGGCCATTCCCAGGGCGGATCCCGGCCGGGTTTTACCCCCAGTCCATTCCCAGGGCAGATCTGGGCCGGGTTTTACCCCCAGGCCATTCCCAGGATCGGATCCCGGCCAGGTTTTACCCCCAGCCCATTCCCAGGATCGGATCCGGGCCGGGTTTTACCCCCAGGCCATTCCCGGGATCGGATCCGGGCCGGGTTTTACCCCCAGGCCATTCCCAGGGCGGATCCGGGCCAGGTTTTACCCCAAGGCCATTCCCGGGATCGGATCCGGGCCGGGTTTTACCCCCAGCCCATTCCCAGGGCGGATCCGTGCAGGGTTTTACCCCCAGGCCATTCCCGGGATCGGATCCGGGCCGGGTTTTACCCCCAGGCCATTCCCAGGATCGGATCCGGGCAGGGTTTTACCCCCAGTCCATTCCCAGGGCGGATCCGGGCCGGGTTTTACCCCCAGGCTATTCCCGGGATCGGATCCGGGCAGGGTTTTACCCCCAGGCCATTCCCGGGATCGGATCCGGGCTGGGTTTTACCCCCAGGCCATTCCCAGGGCGGATCCAGGCCGGGTTTTACCCCCAGGCCATTCCCAGGATCGGATCCGGGCCGGGTTTTACCCCCAGTCCATTCCCGGGATCGGATCCGGGCCGGGTTTTACCCCCAGACCATTCCCGGGATCGGATCCGGGCCGGGTTTTACCCCCAGGCCATTCCCAGGATCGGATCCGGGCCGGGTTTTACCCCCAGGCCATTCCCAGGATCGGATCCGGGCCGGGTTTTACCCCCAGTCCATTCCCGGGATCGGATCCGGGCCGGGTTTTACCCCCAGGCCATTCCCAGGATCGGATCCGGGCCGGGTTTTACCCCCAGACCATTCCCGGGATCGGATCCGGGCCGGGTTTTACCCCCAGGCCATTCTCGGAATCGGATCCGGGCCGGGTTTTACCCCCAGGCCATTCCCAGGATCGGATCCAGGCCGGGTTTTACCCCCAGGCCATTCCCAGGATCGGATCCAGGCCGGGTTTTACCCCCAGGCCATTCCCAGGATCGGATCCGGGCTGGGTTTTACCCCCAGGCCATTCCCGGGATCGGATCCGGGCTGGGTTTTACCCCCAGGCCATTCCCGGGATCGGATCCGGGCCGGGTTTTACCCCCAGGCCATTCCCGGGATCGGATCCGGGCCGGGTTTTACCCCCAGGCCATTCCCAGGATCGGATCCGGGCAGGGTTTTACCCCCAGGCCATTCCCGGGATCGGATCCGGGCCGGGTTTTACCCCCAGGCCATTCCCAGGGCGGATCCGGGCCGGGTTTTACCCCCAGGCCATTCCCAGGGCGGATCCGGGCCGGGTTTTACCCCCAGGCCATTCCCGGGATCAGATCCGGGCAGGGTTTTACCCCCAGGCCATTCCCAGGGCGGATCCGGGCCGGGTTTTACCCCCAGGCCATTCCCAGGATCGGATCCGGGTCGGGTTTTACCCCCAGGCCATTCCCGGGATCGGATCCGGGCCGGGTTTTACCCCCAGGCCATTCCCAGGATCGGATCCAGGACGGGTTTTACCCCCAGGCCATTCCCAGGATCGGATCCGGGCCGGGTTTTACCCCCAGGCCATTCCCGGGATCTTATCCGGGCCGGGTTTTACCCCCAGGCCATTCCCAGGATCGGATCCGGGCCGGGTTTTACCCCCAGGCCATTCCCGGGATCGGATCCGGGCCGGGTTTTACCCCCAGGCCATTCCCGGGATCGGATCCGGGCCGGGTTTTACCCCCAGGCCATTCCCGGGATCGGATCCGGGCCGGGTTTTACCCCCAGGCCATTCCCAGGGCGGATCCGGGCCGGGTTTTACCCCCAGGCCATTCCCGGGATCGGATCCGGGCAGGGTTTTACCCCCAGGCCATTCCCGGGATCGGATCCGGGCTGGGTTTTACTCCCAGGCCATTCCCAGGGCGGATCCGGGCCGGGTTTTACCCCCAGGCCATTCCCGGGATCGGATCCGGGCTGGGTTTTACCCCCAGGCCATTCCCGGGGCGGATCCGGGCCGGGTTTTACCCCCAGGCCATTCCCAGGGCGGATCCGGGCCGGGTTTTACCCCCAGGCCATTCCCGGGATCGGATCCGGGCCGGGTTTTACCCCCAGGCCATTCCCGGGATCGGATCCAGGACGGGTTTTACCCCCAGGCCATTCCCAGGATCGGATCCGGGCAGGGTTTTACCCCCAGGCCATTCCCGGGATCGGATCCGGGCCGGGTTTTACCCCCAGGCCATTCCCAGGATCGGATCCGGGCCGGGTTTTACCCCCAGGCCATTCCCGGGATCGGATCTGGGCCGGGTTTTACCCCCAGGCCATTCCCAGGGCGGATCCGGGCCGGGTTTTACCCCCAGGCCATTCCCAGGATCGGATCCGGGCCGGGTTTTACCCCCAGGCCATTCCCAGGGCGGATCCGGGCCGGGTTTTACCCCCAGGCCATTCCCGGGATCGGATCCGGGCCGGGTTTTACCCCCAGGCCATTCCCGGGATCGGATCCGGGCCGGGTTTTACCCCCAGGCCATTCCCGGGATCGGATCCGGGCCAGGTTTTACCCCCAGTCCATTCCCAGGGCGGATCCGGGCAGGGTTTTACCCCCAGGCCATTCCCAGGATCGGATCCGGGCAGGGTTTTACCCCCAGGCCATTCCCGGGATCGGATCCGGGCCGGGTTTTACCCCCAGGCCATTCCCAGGATCGGATCCGGGCCGGGTTTTACCCCCAGGCCATTCCCAGGATCGGATCCGGGCCGGGTTTTACCCCCAGGCCATTCCCGGGATCGGATCCGGGCCGGGTTTTACCCCCAGGCCATTCCCAGGATCGGATCCGGGCCGGGTTTTACCCCCAGGCCATTCCCAGGATCGGATCCGGGCCGGGTTTTACCCCCAGTCCATTCCCAGGATCGGATCCGGGCCGGGTTTTACCCCCAGGCCATTCCCAGGATCGGATCCGGGCCGGGTTTTACCCCCAGGCCATTCCCGGGATCGGATCCGGGCCGGGTTTTACCCCCAGGCCATTCCCGGGTTCGGATCCGGGCCGGGTTTTACCCCCAGGCCATTCCCGGGATCGGATCCGGGCCGGGTTTTACCCCCAGGCCATTCCCGGGTTCGGATCCGGGCCGGGTTTTACCCCCAGGCCATTCCCGGGATCGGATCCGGGCCGGGTTTTACCCCCAGGCCATTCCCGGGATCGGATCCGGGCCGGGTTTTACCCCCAGGCCATTCTCGGAATCGGATCCGGGCCGGGTTTTACCCCCAGGCCATTCCCAGGATCGGATCCAGGCCGGGTTTTACCCCCAGGCCATTCCCGGGATCGGATCCGGGCTGGGTTTTACCCCCAGGCCATTCCCGGGATCGGATCCGGGCCGGGTTTTACCCCCAGGCCATTCCCGGGATCGGATCCGGGCCGGGTTTTACCCCCAGGCCATTCCCGGGATCGGATCCGGGCCGGGTTTTACCCCCAGGCCATTCCCGGGATCGGATCCGGGCCGGGTTTTACCCCCAGGCCATTCCCGGGATCGGATCCAGGCAGGGTTTTACCCCCAGGCCATTCCCGGGATCGGATCCGGGCTGGGTTTTACCCCCAGGCCATTCCCAGGATCGGATCCGGGCTGGGTTTTACCCCCAGGCCATTCCCAGGGCGGATCCGGGCCGGGTTTTACCCCCAGGCCATTCCCGGGATCGGATCCGGGCAGGGTTTTACCCCCAGGCCATTCCCAGGGCGGATCCGGGCCGGGTTTTACCCCCAGGCCATTCCCAGGGCGGATCCGGGCCGGGTTTTACCCCCAGGCCATTCCCAGGATCGGATCCAGGACGGGTTTTACCCCCAGGCCATTCCCAGGATCGGATCCGGGCAGGGTTTTACCCCCAGGCTATTCTCGGAATCGGATCCGGGCCGGGTTTTACCCCCAGGCCATTCCCAGGATCGGATCCAGGCCGGGTTTTACCCCCAGGCCATTCCCGGGATCGGATCCGGGCCGGGTTTTACCCCCAGGCCATTCCCGGGATCGGATCCGGGCCGGGTTTTACCCCCAGCCCATTCCCAGGATCGGATCCGGGCAGGGTTTTACCCCCAGGCCATTCCCGGGATCGGATCCGGGCCGGGTTTTACCCCCAGGCCATTCCCAGGGCGGATCCGGGCCAGGTTTTACCCCCAGACCATTCCCAGGATCGGATCCGGGCCGGGTTTTACACCCAGGCCATTCCCGGGATCGGATCCGGGCAGGGTTTTACACCCAGGCCATTCCCGGGATCGGATCCGGGCCGGGTTTTACCCCCAGGCCATTCCCAGGGCGGATCCGGGCCGGGTTTTACCCCCAGGCCATTCCCGGGATTGGATCCGGGCCGGGTTTTACCCCCAGGCCATTCCCGGGATCGGATCCGGGCCGGGTTTTACCCCCAGTCCATTCCCAGGGCGGATCCGGGCCGGGTTTTACCCCCAGGCCATTCCCAGGATCGGATCCGGGCAGGGTTTTACCCCCAGGCCATTCCCGGGATCGGATCCGGGCCGGGTTTTACCCCCAGTCCATTCCCAGGATCGGATCCGGGCCGGGTTTTACCCCCAGGCCATTCCCAGGATCGGATCCGGGCTGGGTTTTACCCCCAGGCCATTCCCAGGATTGGATCCGGGCCAGGTTTTACCCCCAGTCCATTCCCAGGATCGGATCCGGGCCGGGTTTTACCCCCAGGCCATTCCCAGGGCGGATCCGGGCCGGGTTTTACCCCCAGGCCATTCCCGGGATCGGATCCGGGCCAGGTTTTACCCCCAGGCCATTCCCGGGATCGGATCCGGGCCGGGTTTTACCCCCAGGCCATTCCCAGGGCGGATCCGGGCCAGGTTTTACCCCCAGGCCATTCCCGGGATCGGATCCGGGCCGGGTTTTACCCCCAGGCCATTCCCAGGGCAGATCCGGGCCGGGTTTTACCCCCAGGCCATTCCCAGGATCGGATCCCGGCCAGGTTTTACCCCCAGCCCATTCCCAGGATCGGATCCGGGCCGGGTTTTACCCCCAGGCCATTCCCGGGATCGGATCCGGGCCGGGTTTTACCCCCAGGCCATTCCCAGGGCGGATCCGGGCCAGGTTTTACCCCCAGGCCATTCCCGGGATCGGATCCGGGCCGGGTTTTACCCCCAGCCCATTCCCAGGGCGGATCCGTGCAGGGTTTTACCCCCAGGCCATTCCCGGGATCGGATCCGGGCCGGGTTTTACCCCCAGTCCATTCCCAGGGCGGATCCGGGCCGGGTTTTACCCCCAGGCTATTCCCGGGATCGGATCCGGGCAGGGTTTTACCCCCAGGCCATTCCCGGGATCGGATCCGGGCTGGGTTTTACCCCCAGGCCATTCCCAGGGCGGATCCGGGCCGGGTTTTACCCCCAGGCCATTCCCAGGATCGGATCCGGGCCGGGTTTTACCCCCAGTCCATTCCCGGGATCGGATCCGGGCCGGGTTTTACCCCCAGACCATTCCCGGGATCGGATCCGGGCCGGGTTTTACCCCCAGGCCATTCCCGGGATCGGATCCGGGCCGGGTTTTACCCCCAGGCCATTCCCGGGATCGGATCCGGGCCGGGTTTTACCCCCAGGCCATTCCCGGGATCGGATCCGGGCCGGGTTTTACCCCCAGGCCATTCCCGGGATCGGATCCGGGCCGGGTTTTACCCCCAGGCCATTCCCAGGATCGGATCCGGGCCGGGTTTTACCCCCAGGCCATTCCCAGGGCGGATCCAGGCCGGGTTTTACCCCCAGGCCATTCCCAGGGCGGATCCAGGCCGGGTTTTACCCCCAGGCCATTCCCGGGATCGGATCCGGGCCGGGTTTTACCCCCAGGCCATTCCCAGGATCGGATCCGGGCCGGGTTTTACCCCCAGTCCATTCCCGGGATCGGATCCGGGCCGGGTTTTACCCCCAGGCCATTCCCAGGGCGGATCCGGGCCGGGTTTTACCCCCAGGCCATTCCCAGGATCGGATCCAGGACGGGTTTTACCCCCAGCCCATTCCCAGGATCGGATCCGGGCCGGGTTTTACCCCCAGGCCATTCTCGGAATCGGATCCAGGCCGGGTTTTACCCCCAGGCCATTCCCAGGATCGGATCCAGGCCGGGTTTTACCCCCAGGCCATTCCCGGGATCGGATCCGGGCCGGGTTTTACCCCCAGGCCATTCCCAGGGCAGATCCGGGCAGGGTTTTACCCCCAGGCCATTCCCGGGATCGGATCCGGGCCGGGTTTTACCCCCAGGCCATTCCCGGGATCGGATCCGGGCCGGGTTTTACCCCCAGGCCATTCCCGGGATCGGATCCGGGCAGGGTTTTACCCCCAGGCCATTCCCAGGGCGGATCCGGGCCGGGTTTTACCCCCAGGCCATTCCCGGGATCGGATCCGGGCCGGGTTTTACCCCCAGGCCATTCCCAGGGCGGATCCGGGCCGGGTTTTACCCCCAGGCCATTCCCAGGATCGGATCCGGGTCGGGTTTTACCCCCAGGCCATTCCCGGGATCGCATCCGGGCCGGGTTTTACCCCCAGGCCATTCCCAGGATCGGATCCGGGCCGGGTTTTACCCCCAGGCCATTCCCGGGATCGGATCCGGGCCGGGTTTTACCCCCAGGCCATTCCCGGGATCGGATCCGGGCCGGGTTTTACCCCCAGGCCATTCTCAGGATCGGACCCGGGCCAGGTTTTACCCCCAGGCCATTCCCAGGGCGGATCCGGGCCGGGTTTTACCCCCAGGCCATTCCCGGGATCGGATCCGGGCAGGGTTTTACCCCCAGGCCATTCCCGGGATCGGATCCGGGCCGGGTTTTACCCCCAGGCCATTCCCGGGATCGGATCCAGGACGGGTTTTACCCCCAGGCCATTCCCAGGATCGGATCCGGGCAGGGTTTTACCCCCAGGCCATTCCCGGGATCTTATCCGGGCCGGGTTTTACCCCCAGGCCATTCCCAGGATCGGATCCGGGCCGGGTTTTACCCCCAGGCCATTCCCAGGGCGGATCCAGGACGGGTTTTACCCCCAGGCCATTCCCAGGATCGGATCCGGGCAGGGTTTTACCCCCAGGCCATTCCCGGGATCGGATCCGGGCCGGGTTTTACCCCCAGGCCATTCCCGGGATCGGATCCGGGCCGGGTTTTACCCCCAGTCCATTCCCAGGGCGGATCCGGGCAGGGTTTTACCCCCAGGCCATTCCCAGGATCGGATCCGGGCAGGGTTTTACCCCCAGGCCATTCCCAGGATCGGATCCGGGCCGGGTTTTACCCCCAGGCCATTCCCAGGATCGGATCCGGGCCGGGTTTTACCCCCAGGCCATTCCCGGGATCGGATCCGGGCCGGGTTTTACCCCCAGGCCATTCCCGGGATCGGATCCGGGCCGGGTTTTACCCCCAGTCCATTCCCAGGGCGGATCCGGGCCGGGTTTTACCCCCAGGCCATTCCCAGGATCGGATCCGGGCCGGGTTTTACCCCCAGGCCATTCCCAGGGCGGATCCGGGCTGGGTTTTACCCCCAGGCCATTCCCAGGGCGGATCCGGGCCGGGTTTTACCCCCAGCCCATTCCCAGGATCGGATCCGGGCAGGGTTTTACCCCCAGGCCATTCCCAGGGCGGATCCGGGCCGGGTTTTACCCCCAGTCCATTCCCAGGGCGGATCCGGGCCGGGTTTTACCCCCAGGCCATTCCCAGGATCGGATCCGGGCAGGGTTTTACCCCCAGGCCATTCCCAGGATCGGATCCAGGCCGGGTTTTACCCCCAGGCCATTCCCAGGGCGGATCCGGGCCGGGTTTTACCCCCAGGCCATTCCCGGGATCGGATCCGGGCCGGGTTTTACCCCCAGGCCATTCCCAGGATCGGATCCGGGCCGGGTTTTACCCCCAGGCCATTCCCGGGTTCGGATCCGGGCCGGGTTTTACCCCCAGGCCATTCCCAGGGCGGATCCGGGCCGGGTTTTACCCCCAGGCCATTCCCAGGGCGGATCTGGGCCGGGTTTTACCCCCAGGCCATTCCCAGGGCGGATCCGGGCCGGGTTTTACCCCCAGGCCATTCCCAGGATCGGATCCGGGCCGGGTTTTACCCCCAGGCCATTCCCGGGATCGGATCCGGGCCGGGTTTTACCCCCAGGCCATTCCCAGGATCGGATCCGGGCAGGGTTTTACCCCCAGGCCATTCCCAGGGCGGATCCGGGCCGGGTTTTACCCCCAGGCCATTCCCGCGATCGGATCCGGGCCGGGTTTTACCCCCAGGCCATTCCCGGGATCGGATCCGGGCCGGGTTTTACCCCCAGGCCATTCCCGGGATCGGATCTGGGCTGGGTTTTACCCCCAGGCCATTCCCGGGATCGGATCCGGGCCGGGTTTTACCCCCAGGCCATTCCCGGGATCGGATCCGGGCCGGGTTTTACCCCCAGGCCATTCCCGGGATCGGATCCGGGCCGGGTTTTACCCCCAGGCCATTCCCGGGATCAGATCCGGGCAGGGTTTTACCCCCAGGCCATTCCCGGGATCGGATCCAGGCCGGGTTTTACCCCCAGGCCATTCCCGGGATCGGATCCGGGCTGGGTTTTACCCCCAGGCCATTCCCAGGGCGGATCCGGGCTGGGTTTTACCCCCAGGCCATTCCCGGGATCGGATCCGGGCCGGGTTTTACCCCCAGGCCATTCCCAGGATCGGATCCGGGCCGGGTTTTACCCCCAGGCCATTCCCAGGATCGGATCCGGGCCGGGTTTTACCCCCAGGCCATTCCCGGGATCGGATCCGGGCAGGGTTTTACCCCCAGGCCATTCCCAGGGCGGATCCGGGCCGGGTTTTACCCCCAGGCCATTCCCAGGGCGGATCCGGTCTGGGTTTTACCCCCAGGCCATTCCCAGGATCGGATCCAGGCCGGGTTTTACCCCCAGGCCATTCCCAGGATCGGATCCAGGCCGGGTTTTACCCCCAGGCCATTCCCGGGATCGGATCCGGGCAGGGTTTTACCCCCAGGCCATTCCCAGGATCGGATCCGGGCCGGGTTTTACCCCCAGGCCATTCCCGGGATCGGATCCGGGCCGGGTTTTACCCCCAGGCCATTCCCAGGATCGGATCCGGGCCGGGTTTTACCCCCAGGCCATTCCCGGGATCGGATCCGGGCCGGGTTTTACCCCCAGGCCATTCCCGGGATCGGATCCGGGCTGGGTTTTACCCCCAGGCCATTCCCGGGATCGGATCCGGGCCGGGTTTTACCCCCAGGCCATTCCCGGGATCGGATCCGGGCCGGGTTTTACCCCCAGGCCATTCCCGGGATCGGATCCGGGCCGGGTTTTACCCCCAGGCCATTCCCGGGATCGGATCCGGGCAGGGTTTTACCCCCAGGCCATTCCCGGGATCGGATCCGGGCCGGGTTTTACCCCCAGGCCATTCCCGGGATCGGATCCGGGCCGGGTTTTACCCCCAGCCCATTCCCAGGATCGGATCCGGGCAGGGTTTTACCCCCAGGCCATTCCCGGGATCGGATCCGGGCCGGGTTTTACCCCCAGGCCATTCCCAGGGCGGATCCGGGCCAGGTTTTACCCCCAGGCCATTCCCAGGGCGGATCCGGGCCGGGTTTTACACCCAGGCCATTCCCGGGATCGGATCCGGGCAGGGTTTTACCCCCAGGCCATTCCCGGGATCGGATCCGGGCCGGGTTTTACCCCCAGGCCATTCCCAGGGCGGATCCGGGCCGGGTTTTACCCCCAGGCCATTCCCGGGATCGGATCCGGGCCGGGTTTTACCCCCAGGCCATTCCCAGGGCGGATCCGGGCCGGGTTTTACCCCCAGGCCATTCCCGGGATCGGATCCGGGTCGGGTTTTACCCCCAGGCCATTCCCAGGGCGGATCCGGGCCGGGTTTTACCCCCAGGCCATTCCCAGGATCGGATCCGGTCCGGGTTTTACCCCCAGGCCATTCCCGGAATCGGATCCGGGCCGGGTTTTACCCCCAGGCCATTCCCAGGATCGGATCCAGGCCGGGTTTTACCCCCAGGCCATTCCCGGGATCGGATCCGGGCCGGGTTTTACCCCCAGGCCATTCCCGGGATCGGATCCGGGCAGGGTTTTACCCCCAGGCCATTCCCAGGATCGGATCCGGGCCGGGTTTTACCCCCAGGCCATTCCCGGCATCGGATCCGGGCCAGGTTTTACCCCCAAGCCACTCCCGGGATCGGATCCGGGCCGGGTTTTACCCCCAGGCCATTCCCGGGATCGGATCCGGGCAGGGTTTTACCCCCAGGCCATTCCCGGGATCGGATCCGGGCCGGGTTTTACCCCCAGGCCATTCCCAGGGCGGATCCGGGCAGGGTTTTACCCCCAGGCCATTCCCGGGATCGGATCCGGGCCGGGTTTTACCCCCAGGCCATTCCCAGGGCGGATCCGGGCCGGGTTTTACCCCCAGGCCATTCCCGGGATCGGATCCGGGCCGGGTTTTACCCCCAGGCCATTCCCAGGATCGGATCCGGGCCGGGTTTTACCCCCAGTCCATTCCCGGGATCGGATCCGGGCCGGGTTTTACCCCCAGGCCATTCCCAGGATCGGATCCGGGCCGGGTTTTAGCCCAGGCCATTCCCGGGTTCGGATCCGGGCCGGGTTTTACCCCCAGGCCATTCCCAGGGCGGATCCGGGCCGGGTTTTACCCCCAGGCCATTCCCGGGATCGGATCCGGGCTGGGTTTTACCCCCAGGCCATTCCCGGGATCGGATCCGGGCCGGGTTTTACCCCCAGGCCATTCCCGGGATCGGATCTGGGCCGGGTTTTACCCCCAGGCCATTCCCGGGTTCGGATCCGGGCCGGGTTTTACCCCCAGTCCATTCCCAGGGCGGATCCGGGCCGGGTTTTACCCCCAGGCCATTCCCAGGATCGGATCCAGGACGGGTTTTACCCCCAGTCCATTCCCGGGATCGGATCCGGGCAGGGTTTTACCCCCAGGCCATTCCCGGGATCGGATCCGGGCCGGGTTTTACCCCCAGGCCATTCCCAGGGCGGATCCGGGCCGGGTTTTACCCCCAGGCCATTCCCGGGATCGGATCCGGGCAGGGTTTTACCCCCAGGCCATTCCCAGGGCGGATCCAGGCCGGGTTTTACCCCCAGGCCATTCCCAGGATCGGATCCGGGCCGGGTTTTACCCCCAGGCCATTCCCAGGATCGGATCCGGGCCGGGTTTTACCCCCAGGCCATTCCCAGGGCGGATCCGGGCCGGGTTTTACCCCCAGGCCATTCCCGGGATCGGATCCGGGCCGGGTTTTACCCCCAGGCCATTCCCAGGATCGGATCCAGGCCGGGTTTTACCCCCAGGCCATTCCCGTGATCGGATCCGGGCCGGGTTTTACCCCCAGGCCATTCCCGGGATCGGATCCGGGCTGGGTTTTACCCCCAGGCCATTCCCGGGATCGGATCCGGGCCGGGTTTTACCCCCAGGCCATTCCCGGGATCGGATCCGGGCCGGGTTTTACCCCCAGCCCATTCCCAGGATCGGATCCGGGCAGGGTTTTACCCCCAGGCCATTCCCGGGATCGGATCCGGGCCGGGTTTTACCCCCAGGCCATTCCCAGGGCGGATCCGGGCCAGGTTTTACCCCCAGGCCATTCCCAGGGCGGATCCGGGCCGGGTTTTACCCCCAGGCCATTCCCAGGGCGGATCCGGGCCGGGTTTTACCCCCAGGCCATTCCCGGGATCGGATCCGGGCCGGGTTTTACCCCCAGTCCATTCCCAGGGCGGATCCGGGCCGGGTTTTACCCCCAGGCCATTCCCAGGATCGGATCCGGGCAGGGTTTTACCCCCAGGCCATTCCCGGGATCGGATCCGGGCCGGGTTTTACCCCCAGTCCATTCCCAGGATCGGATCCGGGCCGGGTTTTACCCCCAGGCCATTCCCGGGATCGGATCCGGGCCGGGTTTTACCCCCAGGCCATTCCCGGGATCGGATCTGGGCCGGGTTTTACCCCCAGTCCATTCCCGGGATCGGATCCGGGCCGGGTTTTACCCCCAGGCCATTCCCGGGATCGGATCCGGGCCGGGTTTTACCCCCAGGCCATTCCCGGGATCGGATCCGGGCCGGGTTTTACCCCCAGGCCATTCCCGGGATCGGATCCGGGCCGGGTTTTACCCCCAGGCCATTCCCGGGATCGGATCCGGGCAGGGTTTTACCCCCAGGACATTCCCAGGATCGGATCCGGGCCGGGTTTTACCCCCAGGCCATTCCCAGGGCGGATCCGGGCTGGGTTTTACCCCCAGTCCATTCCCGGGATCGGATCCGGGCTGGGTTTTACCCCCAGGCCATTCCCCGGATCGGATCCGGGCCGGGTTTTACCCCCAGGGCATTCCCAGGATCGGATCCAGGCCGGGATTTACCCCCAAGCCATTCCCGGGATCGGATCCGGGCCGGGGTTTTACCCCCAGGCCATTCCCGGGGCGGATCCGGGCCGGGTTTTACCCCCAGGGCGATTCCCAGGATCGGATCCAGGCCGGGTTTTACCCCCAGGCCATTCCCGGGATCGGATCCGGGCCGGGTTTTACACCCAGGCCATTCCCAGGGCGGATCCGGGCCGGGGTTTTACCCCCAGGCCATTCCCGGGATCGGATCCGGGCCGGGTTTTACCCCCAGGCCATTCCCAGGATCGGATCCGGGCCGGGTTTTACCCCCAGGCCATTCCCGGGATCGGATCCGGGCAGGGTTTTACCCCCAGGCCATTCCCAGGATCGGATCCGGGCAGGGTTTTACCCCCAGGCCATTCCCGGGATCGGGTCCGGGCCGGGTTTTACCCCCAGGCTATTCCCGGGATCGGGTCTGGGCCGGGGTTTTACCCCCAGGCCATTCCCGGGATCGGATCCGGGCCGGGTTTTACCCCCAGGCCATTCCCAGGATCGGATCCGGCCGGGTTTTACCCCCAGGCCATTCCCAGGATCGGATCCGGGCCGGGTTTTACCCCCAGGCCATTCCCAGGATCGGATCCGGGCCGGGTTTTACCCCCAGGCCATTCCCAGGGCGGATCCGGGCCGGGTTTTACCCCCAGGTCAGTTTTACCCCAGTCCCTTCCCACCTGGGTCCAGGCCGGGTTTTGCCCCGGGGGGGAGGGGACACAGCGGGCACACACCGGCGTTACGGCAGGGCCACACCGGGACAGCCCCCCCCACCCCTCCCCCCCCGGGACCCCCCACCTCGAGGTACGGTGTCGTCCCCCCCCCCAGCCGGTCCCCCGTTACCGCATCTTCCCGCTCTTTCGGCCCCTCACGCCGTTCCCGCCCTTCCCTGGTTCCTCACGCGGTGCGTGGTGCCCCCCCCCCCCCCGTTAGCGGCCCCTCACGCCATTCCCGCCCTTTTTGGCTCCCCTCAGGATCCTCGTTAACGCCCCCCCCTAAATACCGCCCCCTCACTTGGGGACCCCCTCCCCAAATACCTCCCCTCACACTGGAAGCCCCCCCAAATAGCCCCCCCCCACAGGTACCCCCCCCAAATACCAACCCTTCACAAGGGATCCCCCCAAATAGCGCCCCCCCTCACACGAGGATCCCTCCAATAAACCCCCCCTCACACTGGAAACCCCCCCCAAATAACCCCCCCTCACGCGGGGACACCCCCCCCAAATAACCCCCCCTCACACTGGAACCCCCCCCCCCCAAATAGCCCCCCATTACACGGGGACACCCCCCCCAGATAACGGCCCCTCACACTGGAACCCCCCCCTTTTCCCGCCCACCCGGTGAGTGACAGGCGGGGGGGCGGGGCCGGGCGGGGCGGGGCGGGCGCGCGCCGCGGGGGGGCGCTGGCGGCGGGAGGGGGAGGGGAGGGGGAGGGGGAGGGGGGGGCTCGCGCCGCCCGCACCGCCCGCGCCGCTCGCCGCATGGAGCTGCCCCCCCGGGCCCGCGCGCCCCCGCAGGTACGGGGGGGGGCGATGGGGGGGGGGGTCGTGCAATGGGGGGTGCTGTGCAATGGGGGGGGGGCGTCGTGCAAACGGGGGGGCCGTGTAATGGGGGGGCCTGTGCGTTATGGGGGGGGGTTCGTGCAGTGGGGGGGGCCTGTGCATTATGGGGGGGGCCGTGCAAACGGAGGCCCGTGCGATGGGGGGGCTTGTGCAATATGGGGGGGGGGTCGTGCAATGAGGGGGGACCTGTTCAATACGCGGGCGGCTGTGCAATGATGGGGGGGGGCGCCGTGCAATCGGGGGGCGCCGTGCAATGGGGGGGGGTCCTGTGCAATATGGGGGGGCCTGTGCAATGGGGGGGCCGTGCAATGGGGGGCCGTGCAATGGGGGGCCGTGCATTAAGGGGGGGGTCGTTCAATGGGGGTGGCCGTGCAATGGGGGGGGTCGTGCAATGATGGGGGGGGCTGTGCAATATGGGGGGGGATCGTGCAATGGTGTAGGGGGCGCCGTGCAGTGGGGAGGGTCGTGGGGGGGGTCGTGCAATGATGGGGGGGCCTGTGCAATATGGGGGGGTCGTGCAATATGGGGGGGATCGTGCAATGGTGTGGGGGATGCCGTGCAATGGGGGGGTCGTGCAATGATGGGGGGGCTGTGCAATATGGAGGGGGTCGTGCAATATGGGGGGGATCGTGCAATGGTGTGGGGGGCGCCGTGCAATGGGGGGGGGTCGTGCAATGGTGTGGGGGGCGCCGTGCAATGGGGGGGGGGTCGTGCAATGATGGGGGGGCCTGTGCAATATGGGGGACGCTGTGCAAATGGCGGGGCCGTGCAATAAGGGGGGGGGGTCGTGCAATATGGGGAGGGGGCTTGCAATGGCGGGTGGGGGCCGTGCGATCTGGGGGGACTGTGCAAACTGGGGGCGGCCGCCGTGCAATGGGGGGGGGGGCTGTGAAATGAGGGAGGGTCCTGGGGAAATAATGGGGGGGGTTGTCGGTGCAATTGGGGGGGGGTCGTGCAAACTGGGGCCGCCGCCGTGCAATACGGGGGGGTGTGAAATGAGGGGGGCTGTGCAAACTGGGGGGGGGGCCGTGTTCAATACGGGGGGGCGCCCTGTGCAAAATGGGGAGGGGGGCGCCGTGCAATGCGGGGGGCTGTGCAAAATTGGGGGGGGGGGGCGCCGTTGGAATGGGGAACTGGGGGGGGCGATAGGGCGGGGGCCTGAGCAAACCGGGGCGGGGGGGGCGGCATGAAAATGGGGTGGGGGGCTGTGCGATGGGGGGAGGGAGATGAAGGGGGGGCAGCAGGGGGAGGGTTTGGGGGGGCGCCCCCCCCTCCCCGGGCCACCCGTGTGCCTCAGTTTCCCCCCACGGGGGAGGATGGGGGGGTCCCCGGAGGGGGATGGGGGTCCCCATGGGGGGGGGTGGGCGCGATGGCGGCGCGCAAGGCACGCCGGGAAGGCGGTGCGGGCCCCCCCCCCCCCATCACCGGTTCGTTCCCACAATGCCCCGCGACCCCCCCATCACCGGGCGGGGGGGGGTTGGGGGGGGGCGGTGAGTTTTCCCACAATGCCCCGCGGCGCCGTTCCCATGGCAACGCGCCGGATGGGAGCTGCCGGCCGGGGCTGAGCTTCCCACAATGCCCCGCGGCCCCATCCCCCGCACGGGGTGAGCGCGGCGGGGAGGGGGGGGGGGGCCGCACCCCGGGGGGGGGCCTGGGGGGGTCCCGGACCCCCGGATCCCCTTTGGGGGGGGGGGGGGGCTCTGGGCCGCAATCGGCTTTACCCCCCCGCCCCCCCCCCCGGGGGCCGCTGAGCCGCGGATTGGGGGGGGGCGGGGGGGTCCCGGACGCCTGGGTCCCTTCTGGAGGGGGGAGGGGTGGTCCAGATGCTGGGGGGGGGGGGGGGGGCAGGACGCCTGGGTCCTTCCCCTCCCCCAACCCATCTTTTAATCCTCGCCGTTAATCGCCGCGACCCCCCCCCCACCCCCCCCAGCGGCGCCCTCCCCTCCCCCTGCGGTTGGGGGAGGGGGGGGCTGGGCAGCCCCCCTCCCCCCCCCCCTCCGCCGACCCCCCTCCCCCTCTCTCCCGCAGGTCGGTGCCCGGTGAGGCCGTGGGGGGCCGGCAGCGCCCTCCCCCGCCATGGCCCGCCCCCGCCCCCGCCCTGCGCAGCCTCCTCGTCACCGCCGTCCTCGTCACCTCGGCCACCCAAGGTAGGCACCCGTGGGGGGAGGGGCGCGGGGGCCGGGGGTGGGGAGGGGGCGCCCCGACGCCTGGGTCCCCTGGGGAGGGGGGGGCGGGGGGGCGTGCGGGGGCGACGTACTGCCTGGTTAGGGGTTGCACGGACTCGTGCAAGGCCCCGTGCGAGGGGCGTGCGAGGCCTGCGCAAGACGTGCACGGAGCTGTGCGAGCTGCCCTGTGCGAGGCTCGTGCAAAGGGTGTGTAAAGCTCGTGCAAGGGGCGTGCAAGGCTTGTGTGAGGCCTGTACAATACCTAGAGAAGAAGGGCATGGTTGTGCAAGGCCCGCGCGAGCTGCCTCGTGCGAGGCTCGTGCAAGGGGTGTGCGAGGCTCGTGTGAGATCTATACAGTGCCTGGCAAAGAGGCGCAGAGAGCTGTGCAAGGTCCGTGCAAGGGGTGTGCAAGGCTTGTGCAAGGGGATGCAAGGTTTGCGTGAGACCTGCACAGTGCCCGGGCAAAAGGGGCGCAGGCTTGTGCAAGGTCCGTGCAAGCTGGCTTGTGCGAGGGATGTGTAAGGCGCGTGCAAGGGGTGTGCAAGGCTCACATAAGACCTGCACAATACCTGGGTAAGAGGGGTGCAGAGCTGTGCAAGGCCTGTGCGAGCTGCCTCGTGCGAGGCTCGTGCAAGGGCTGTGCAAGGGGCGTGCAAGGCTTGCACAAAGGTCTTGCCTGGCCGAGAGACACACAGACCCGTGCAAGACTCTGGGCGATGCCCCTGTGCGAGGGGTGTGCAAGGGGCGTGCAAGGCCAGCGTGAGAGTCCTGCAACCCTCATACGAGCCCCACGCAGACCTTGCACAAGCCTCGTGCAAGAGGCAGAGCTGCCCCCCGCGGCACCGCACGTGCACGGGGTCAGGCGGGCCTTGCACACGTGTGTGCACGGAGGTGTTGTCCTGGGGGCGGGTGGGGAGTTGGAGGGTCCCAGGGGTGGGGGGTCACCGGGTGCAGTGGTGGGGTGTGCAGGGACCCAGGCGTCTGGGTGGGGGTCCCCAGGGTGGGGTTCCCCAAGGTGGGGGTCCTAGGCACGGCAGCGGGGAGTGCAGGGACCCAGGTGTCTGGGTGGGGGGTCCCCCGGGCAGGGGGTCCCCCGGGTGGGGGTCCTGGGTGCAGTGGCGGGGTGTGCAGGGACCCAGGTGTCCAGGTGGGGGTCCCAAGAGTGGGGGGTCCCAGGGCAGGGGTCTGGGTGTGGCAGCAGGGTGTGCAGGGGCCCAGGTGTCTGGGCAGGGGTCCTGGGGTGGGGGTCTGGGTGTGCAGGGGCCCAGAGCAGGGGGTCCAGGGTGGGGGTCATTGGTGTGTGCAGAGGCCCAGGAGCGGGGGTCCAGGGTAGGGGTCCAGTGGGGCGCGAAGGGCCCCAGGGGCAGGGGTCCCCAGGGTGGGGGTCTATGGCTGGGCGTGCAGGACCCCAGGGGCGGGGGTCCACTGGGGTGTGCGTGGCCCCACGGGTGGGGGTCCCGGTCGGGGGTCTGTGGTAGGGGTCCGTTGGGGTGTGCAGGGTCCCCAGGGGCAGGGGGTCCTGGGGCTCGGGTCTGGGTGTGGCAGCAGGGCATACAGGGCCCCAGGGGTGGGGGTCCCGGGCAGGGGGTCCCCATTGGGGGTCCTGGGGCAGGGGTCTGTCAGGGTGTGCTGGGTCCCAGGGCGGGGGTCCCGGGCGGGGGTCCCAGCGTGGCAGTGGGGTGTGCAGAGTCCCAGGGGTGGGGGGTCCCCAGGGCGGGAGGTCCCCAGGGCAGGGGGCCCAGCTGGGGGTCGTGGCAGGGGTCCATCAGGGTGTGCAGGGTTGGAGGGTCCCCAGGGTCGGGGGTCCCCAAGGTGGGGGGTCCGAGGGCGGGAGTCCTGGTTGGGGGTCTGTCAGGGTGTGCAGGGTCCCAGGGCAGGCGCCCCAGGGTGGGGGTCCCAGTTGGGGGTTGTGGTGGGGGTCTGTTGGGGTGTGCAGGGTCCCAGGGCAGGTGTCCCAGGGCGGGGGGTCCTGGTTGGGTGTCTGTCAGGGTGTGCAGGGTCCCCAGGGTGAGGGGTCCCCAGGGTAGGGGTCCTGGTGCTTGGGGGTCCTGGTGCGTGGGGGTCCGTCAGGGTGTGCAGGCTTCCAGGGCAGGGTGTCCCCGCGGCGGGGGTCCCCAGGGTGGGGGGTGCCCAGGGTTGGGGTCCCAGTGGTTGGGGGTGTGTGGCAGGGGTCCGTCAGAGTGTGCAGGGTTCCAGGGTGGGGGTCCCCGGGGTTGGGGTCCCGGTGCTCAGGGGTCGTGGCGGGGTCCATCAGGGTGTGCAGGGTTCCAGGGCGGGGTGTCCCCGGGGCGGGGGTGTGTGGGAGGGGTGGGGGGTCCCAGGGTGGGGGTGTGGGGCGGGGGTCCCGGGGTGGGGGCGCGGGGCGGGGGGTGTGTGGCGAGGGTGCTGGGGTCCCGGGGCGGGGTCCTGGGGCAGGGGTCCTGGGGCAGGGGCGCGGGGAGGGGGTCCCGGGGCGGGGGCGTGGGGTGGGGTTCCCAGGGTGGGGGTCCCAGGGCGGGGGTCCCGGGGCGGGGGCGCGGGGTGGAGGCGTGGGGAGGGGGTGCGTGGCAGGGCTCCCAGGGTGGGGTTCCCGGGGCAGGGGTCCCAGAGCAGGGGCGTGTGGCGGGGTTCCCGCGGCGGGGTTCCCAGGGCAGGGGTCCCGGAGCAGGGGCGCAGGGCGGGGGTCCTGGGGCGGGGGTCCCGGAGCAGGGGCGCGTGGCGGGGGTCCCGGGGCGGGTTCCCGGGGCGGGGGTCCCGGAGCAGGGGCGTGGGGTGGGGTTCCCGGGGCGGGGTTCCCGGGGCGGGGTTCCCAGGGCAGGGTTCCCAGGGCAGGGGTCCCAGAGCAGGGGCGCGGGGCGGGGTTCCCGGGGCGGGGGTCCTGGGCAGGGGTCCCGGAGCAGGGGTCCCGGAGCAGGGGCGCGTGGCAGGGTTCCCGGGGCGGGGTTCCCGGTGTGGGGTTCCCGGGGCGGGGGTCCCGGGGCGGGGGTCCCGGAGCAGGGGCGCGGGGCGGGGGTCCCGGGGCGGGGTTCCCGGGGCGGGGGTCCCGGAGCAGGGGCGCGGGGCGGGGGTCCCGGGGCGGGGTTCCCGTGGCGGGGTTCCCGTGGCGGGGTTCCCGTGGCGGGGGCGCGTGGCGGGGGCGGCGTGGCGGGGGGCGCGGTGGCGGGGCGTGCAGGACGCAGGCGTGCCCCCCGCAGGGCTGAGCCGGGCCGGGCTGCCCTTCGGGCTGGTGCGGCGGGAGCTGGCGTGCGAGGGGTACCCCATCGAGCTGCGGTGCCCGGGCAGCGACGTGGTGATGGTGGAGAACGCCAACTACGGGCGCACCGACGACAAGATCTGCGACGCCGACCCCTTCCAGATGGAGAACGTGCAGTGCTACCTGCCCGACGCCTTCAAGATCATGGCCCAGAGGTGCGGGGGACGGGAGCGCGGGGACGGGGGCATGGGGGGGACAGGCAGGGATGGGGGGACAGGCAGGGGACGGGGGGGACAGGCAGGGGATGGGGGGGACAGGCAGGGGACGGGGGACAGGCAGGGGATGGGGGGGACAGGCAGGGGATGGGGGTACAGGCAGGGGACATGGGGACAGGCAGGGGATGGGGGGGACAGGCAGGGGACGGGGGGGACAGGCAGGGAACGGGGGGACAGGCAGGGGATGGGGGGGACAGGCAGGGGATGGGGGTACAGGCAGGGGACATGGGGACAGGTACGGGATGGGGGACAGGCAGGGGACGGGGGGGACAGGCAGGGGACATGGGGACAGGCAGGGGATGGGGGTACAGGCAGGGGACATGGGGACAGGCAGGGGACGGGGGGACAGGCAGGGGATGGGGGGACAGGCAGGGGACGGGGGGGACAGGCAGGGGATGGGGGTACAGGCAGGGGACGGGGACAGGCAGGGGACATGGGGACAGGCAGGGGACGGGGGGACAGGCAGGGGATGGGGGACAGGCAGGGGACGGGGGGGACAGGCAGGGGATGGGGGTACAGGCAGGGGACGGGGACAGGCAGGGGAAGGGGGGACAGGCAGGGGATGGGGGACAGGCAGGGGACGGGGGGACAGGCAGGGGACATGGGGACAGGTACGGGATGGGGGACAGGCAGGGGACGGGGGGACAGGCAGGGGACATGGGGACAGGCAGGGGATGGGGGTACAGGCAGGGGACGGGGGTACAGGCAGGGGACGGGGGTACGGGGAGGGGACATGGGGACAGGCAGGGGACATGGGACAGGCAGGGGACGGGGGGACAGGCAGGGGATGGGGGACAGGCAGGGGACAGGGGGGACAGGCAGGGGACATGGGGACAGGCAGGGGATGGGGGTACAGGCAGGGGACGGGGGACAGGCAGGGGACGGGGGACAGGCAGGGGATGGGGGTACAGGCAGGGGACGGGGGGACAGGCAGGGGACGGGGGACAGGCAGGGGACATGGGGACAGGCAGGGGACGGGGGGACAGGCAGGGGATGGGGGTACAGGCAGGGGACACGGGGACAGGCAGGGGATGGGGGGGACAGGCAGGGGACACGGGGACAGGCAGGGGATGGGGGGACAGGCAGGGGATGGGGGGGACAGGCAGGGGACATGGGGACAGGTACAAGGTGTGGGGACACGGGGCCGTCGCGGAGGCAGTCAGACGTGGGGACAGGTCGGGGACATGGGGACAGGGTGGGGACGTGGGGTCGGCTGAGGCCACGGGGGAAGCAGTCACACGAGGACAAGCAGGTGGTGTGGGGACACGGGGGGTTTGGGGACACCGGGACACATGGGGTGATGGGGACATGTGGGGGACGTGGGGGTGGCAGGGGGACACAGGACTGGCGACGTGGGGACACCGTGTGTGGGTGGCACAGGGCCGTGGGGCAGCCTGGGGACACCGTGGGGACCCCGTGGGGACCCTGTGGGGACAAGGGCCGGGGCCGGGCGGCCCAGGGACGTGGTGCAGTGCAGGGACGGTGACAGGGGACATTGGGGGGAATCGGGGGGCAGGCAGGGATGGGGGGCTGTCGGGTGGCACAGGGACTCGGGGACAGCGTGGGGACACGGGGACGGGGGGTGGCACAGGGACACGGGGACAGCGTGGGGACACGGGGACAGGGGGTGGCACAGGGACACGGGGACAGGGGGTTGCACAGGGACACGGGGACAGCGTGGGGACATGGGGACAGCGTGGGGACAGGGGGTGGCACAGGGACACGGGGACAGCGTGGGGACACGGGGACAGGGGGTGGCACGGGGGCATGGGGACAGCGTGGGGACACGGGGACAGGGGGTGGCACAGGGACATGGGGACAGCGTGGGGACACGGGGACAGCGTGGGGACACGGGGACAGGGGGTGGCACAGGGACAGGGGGACACGGCACAGCTCAGGGGCCTGTGGACAGCGCAGGGACGTCCCCGTGTCCCCCGTCCCCCCATCCTGGGCCACGGGAGGTGTCCCCTGCGCCCAGGTCCCCACCTCCGTGTCCTGTGTTGTGTCCCTCGTGTCCCCACCGTCCCCCCGTGTCCCCACCGTCCCCCCGCGTCCCCACCGTCCCCCGCGTCCCCACCATCCCCCCATGTCCCCTGTGTCCCCACTGTCCCCCGTGTCCCCACCATCCCCCCGTGTCCCGTGTCCTCACTGTCCCCGTGTCCCCACCATTCCCCCGTGTCCCCCGTGTCCCCACCGTCCCCCGTGTCCCCCACCCCGTCCCCCCGTGTCCCCTGTGTCCCCCGTGTCCCCACCATCCCCCCGTGTCCCCACCGTGTCCCCACCATCCCCCCATGTCCCCCGTGTCCCCACCATCCCCCCCGTGTCCCCCGTGTCCCCCCCACCCCCCTGTGCCCCCCCACCCCCCCCGCAGGTGCAACAACCGGACGCAGTGCGTGGTGGTGGCCGGCTCCGACGCCTTCCCCGACCCCTGCCCGGGGACCTACAAGTACCTGGAGGTGCAGTACGACTGCGTGCCCTACAGTGAGTCCTGCCCCGCCCCGCCCCGCCCCGCCGCGCCCCGCCCCGCCCCACGGCGGCCCCGCCCCGCCCCACGGCTCCCCCAGCCCCCACGGCTCCCCCAGCCCCGGCACCCCCAAGTACCTGGAGGCGCAGTGGGCCTGTGCCCCCCACAGGGAGTCCTGCCCCACGGCACCCCACAGCACCCAGCCCCACAGCCCTCAGTACCCCACCCCATAGCACCCAGCACCCTCTGCCCCACAGCACCCACAGATCCCCACCCCACAGCCCCCTACCCCACAGCACCCACATATCCCCACCCCATAGCACCCCACAGCCCCCTACCCCACAGCACCCACAGATCCCCACCCCACAGCGCCCACAGGTTCCCACCCCATTGCACCCTGCCCCATAGCACCCCACAGCACCCACAAGCACCCACATTGTCCTGGCCCCCAGCCCCCCCAGCACCCATACCGTAGCACCCCACAGCCCCCTGCCCCCCGTCCCCCACCCACCCCTGGGGGCACCCGGATGCCTGGGGGGGGGCGAGGGGTGACATGGGGGGGGCAGGGACCCCCCCCCCCGAGCAAACCAGGAAGTCCTGCCCCCCACCCCCACCCCCTGGGCCTCTCCGAGGTGGGGGGCGCAGTGCCCCCCTGTGCCCCCCCAGCTGTGCCCCAGAGCATTGTGGGAGCCCGCTGGGGGGGGGGCTGGGGGACGCTGCTACATCCCCCCCCCCAAGATTTGGGGGTGCAGCCCTCCTCCCCCCATCGGGGGGTCCTGCCCTCAGTGCCCCCCCCCAAATTGGGGCCCAACCCCTGTGTGTTCCTGTTTGTGAAGCTGCCCCCCCCCCCGCGTGCCCCCCACTTGGGGTCTGAGTCCCCCCGGTTTGGGGGGCTGCGACACCCCCCAGGGCCCCCCCATGTCCCATCGGTTTGGGGGGGCTCTGATCCTCTCCAGGGACCCCCCCGTCCCCTCGGTTTGGGGGTGCGAACCCCCACCCAGGACCCCCCCGCATCCCCTTTATTTAGGGGGGCTGTGACCCCCTCCAGTACCCCCCACATCCCCTCGGTTTGGGGGTGAAACCCCCCCCTCCAGGACCCCCCACATCCCCTCGGTTTGGGGGGGCTGCGACACCCCCCCAAGACCCCCCCACATCCCCTCGATTTGGGGGTGAAACCCCCCCCTCCAGGACCCCCCACATCCCCTCGGTTTGGGGGTGCGACCCCCCCCCCCCCCAACCCCCCACATCCCCTCGGTTTGGGGGGGCTGCGACCCCCCCCCGGGACCCCCCGTCCCCTCGGTTTGGGGGTGCGACCCCCTGCGCCCCCCCCGGGGGGGGTCGGCCCCGTCTCTCCCCAGGCGCCGTCGCGGGACCCCCCAACCCCCCCCCCCCCCCCCCTTTGCTTTGCAGCCGCCGCCGGAGCCGCCGGAGGGAGCGTCGGAGCCCCCGGCACCGCGACACGCGGCACCCGCCCCGCGCCGGGCACGCCTGGGCGCGCCCACGCACACGCCACGCCCACGCCACGCCCACGCCCACGCCCACGCACACGCCCACGCCCACGCCACGCCCACGCCACGCCCACGCCACGCCCACGCCACGCACACCGCCCACGCACACGCCACGCACACGCCGCGCCCACGCCCATGCCCACGCCCACGGCCAGGCCCGCGCCACGCCCACGCTGCACACACGCACACACCGCGCACACGCACACGCCAGGCACACTCCACGCACACGCCATGCCCACGCCACGCCCACGCACACGCCACGCACACGCCCACGCCACGCACACGCCCACGCCACGCCCACGCCACGCCCACGCCACGCACATGCCACGCACATGCCACGCACACAGCCAGGCCCACGCCCACGCCACGAACACGCCAGGCCCGCGCCACGCCCACGCCACGCCCACGCCACGCCCACGCCCACGCCACGCACACGCCACGCCCACGCCCACGCCCACGCCACGCACATGCCACGCCCACGCCACGCCCACGCCATGCCCACGGCCAGGCCCGTGCACACGCCCACGCCACGCCCACGCCACGCACACGACCCACGCACATGCCACGCACACAGTCAGGCCCACGCCCACGCCACGAACACGCCAGGCCCGCGCCACGCCCACACCGCGCCCACGCCCACGCTGCACACACGCCCACGCCGCGCACACGCACACGCCCACGCCGCGCACTACGCACACGCTGCACACACGCACACGCCCACGCCACGCACACGCCCACGCCGCGCACACGCCCACGCCGCGCCCACGCCCATGCCCACGCACACGCCACGAACACGCCAGGCCCGCGCCACGCCCACGCTGCACACACGCACACACCGCGTACACGCACACGCCAGGCACACGCCATGCACACACATGCCCACACCGCGCCCACGCACATGCCACGCACACGCACACGCCACACACACGCTGTGCACACGCACACGCCAGGCACACGCCACGCACACGCCACGCACACGCCACGCACACGC